>NW_028221426.1:73488-162454 GCF_014529385.1 Adiantum capillus-veneris | reverse complement strand
GAGTGAAATAGGTCCCACAAAATCAATGCCCCATTTTCAATGCCTTGCTTCCATCATTGGCCGTAGCAGCATTTCATCTTCTTTACCGGCACCCTTGGTGCACTGACGAGCGTCACAACGCCTTTACAAACTCTTCAGCATCCATAGGCAATGTAAGACACCATATTCTTGCAGTTAAGACAATTTTTGTTGTCTTATCGCCTGAAAAATTTCCTCCACTTATACCTCCATGTGTGTGTTCTAGAATCAGAAGGTATTCACTTTCACTTGCACATATTCTAAGTTGATTGTCCTTTCCTCGCTTATAGAGTTGGTTCCCTATTAACTGAAAGTCCCGAGCCTCTAGCTCTATAGCCCTTTTCCGTGCTCTTGTTATGTTTTCAGGAAACGTCCTGGTGGTTAAGAAATCAATGATATATTGACTCCATGCAAGTGCAATGTTTACCTGAAACAATGTCGCGTGATCCACTAGTCTTTTGGCACTACATATAGTACAATTGGTAACATAAGTATGTGTGTCTGCGTACATATTTGGCCAATAAACCCCTAACTGTTTCAATCTTTGGTGTGTTTTCACTGTTGAGCAATGAAATGCACAATCCTCGACATGCGCTTCTTCTGGGTAACACTCGAATTCCTACGGATTTATACATAATCGTAGAATTTGGTCGATCCTAGATGATACAGTCGTCCTGCCATCAACTGGAAATTTCTTATTTGTCGAATTGTTTGTTGTTTGGATCTGTCTTTCGTGTTATGAAACCTGCCTCCAAAGGAGAGAATGCTAACAATTTCCTAAGACCATTTAGGTATCATTTCAATATTGAAAAGATAAGCATCCGGTATGTCATCATCTACTCCTTCAGGAGCTTCCCCATTGTGTATCCTTGAAAGATGATCCGCCCGTAGATGGGTTTTACCCTTTTTGACCACCACTGTGAAATCAAACTCTAGCAATATAATAAACCAGCGTACAATCCTCCCTGTATTGCATGGTTTATTCACCAGATACAAAAGAGCTTGATGATCTGTGATGAACACAAATTTGTTTGCGAGCAAATAATGCCGAAATTTCTTTACAGCATAAATCATCCCTAACCCCTCTCTTTCGGTGGTTGTGTAGTTCTTTTCCGCACTATTTAACTATCGGCTTGCATAAAAAACGGGAAAATCCATTGTTCCGTCTCTAGGTTGAGCCAGAATACTCCCGATTGCATATGTAGACGCATCAATGTGAACATGGAATATCTTTTCCCAATCCGGTGCTTTAAGTACAGGTGCTGATACAAGGTTTTCCTTCAGCTTTTGGAATGAAGTTTCACAATCCTTGGTCCAATCGAAATTGACTAGCAAACGATACAGAGGTTGTGCGATGACTGCATACATATATATGAATCTTCGATAATACCCACAGTGTCCCATGAAGGATTGCACTTGTTTCGCATTAGTAGGCCTGGGTAGGTCTACTATGACTTTGACTTTGTCTAGGTTAGTGGTTTATGCCATTTCTTGAGACAATGTGTCCTAAGATGCGGCCTTGCTTAACCATAAAAATACACTTTTTCGGGTTAAGACAGATTCGATATGTCCTGCATTTTTCAAATACCTTTTGCAAATGGTCAATATGTTCCTCTCGTAGAAGCGAGTGTACACAAAGATCATCCATGTATATTTCTAAGAATATTCTCAGGTATTCTTTGAACGCGTGCGTCATTAACCTTTGAAAGGTAGCTGGGGCATTAGTTAAGCTGAAAGGCATAACTCGATACGCATAAATTCCCCATTCTGTGGCAAACGTTGTTTTGTGTTGATTCTCCATTGCAATTGCCAGTTGGTTGTATCCTGAAAACCAATCCAGAAAGGAATAAGCCCGTTTTCTGGCCACCCTCTCAAGTACATGTTCTGTGATTGGCAAGGGATAATTATCCCTTATGGTGGCTGCATTTACCTTTTTGAGGTTTACACGCACTCGTAGTTTTCTGTTCTTCTTGGGGACTACCACAATGGGTGACACCCAATCTGTATGCTCGATTTCATAGATGAATTTAGCTTCCATCAGCTTGTCAATCTCCGCTTTGATTCGTTTAGCAAATGTGTCATTATATGTATAAGGACGTTGTTTGCTAGGTTTTGCATCTGATTTTAAAGGTGTTAGAAGTTGGACACACCCCACGGAGACTAACTACTCGGAGGCTTATCATTTTTTGTAATTATTCATTTATTGAGGAAACCTGATTTTTCACCTTGTAAATATTGGGACTTACAGAAGTTTCCAGATTGTATCCCAGTTTTGCTAGATAGATGGAGTATTTGGTTGATTTTGGAACTTTAGGGTTTGAGAACTGTAAGGTATATATACCACTTTTTGACCTTAATGAAAAAACCTTTTGTCATTTTTAAAACAAGTTTTGAAGTCTGTGAGTGAGCGTACTGTGTACGAGAGAGAGTGTGAGCTTCATCTTGACGCGACGTGTGCACCGGTGGTCAGAATTGAGTGCGGAGAAGTGTAGCGTGTTGCCCCCGACGAGAGCTATGTGCCGATACCTACATTGTGCGCGTACGGTCCGATTTTGTGAGCTCCTTCTACGAGCTTCATCTGGTGATTGGGTGAGCATACATTGTCCGATTTTGCATTGCAGCATATCCACGTGTTCACATTGAGTAGAGCTACACATTAGGCACTTTAGATTTTGGAAACGAAGACCTGCATATTTCGGCCAGACATCCTACGTGATTTTGCATCGGGTGTTTTGGGTTGGGGTTTCGGTTCATAGACCTTAGGGAGAGCGACCTATTGGTGTTAGTAGGGTCTCCTTCAAGTTCTATGGTGTTTCGAGATTGTTTGATGGGTGTTCGGCTCTAAACAACGTTGTAGGAAGTTTCCTCTTATGCACTCTTGAAGGCTGTGACTTAGACAAGTGGTAGAGACCTCTGTAAGAATTAGTTAGGATTCGGTCGAGTGTAGGCTAACACCTTATACTTGCTTCCATGCACCTGCGGGTCGAACTTCATCCTTAGCTGACATTATATGTTAGGTGAGTTCTCGCTGTGCTGACGTCCATCGCGGCGTATCCGTCCAACATTGGCGCCGCTGCGGGGACGAAAACCTTAGGTAGGTGAGCGAGACTAATCCTTTAGGATTGGGATTTTTGGCTTGCCAAGAGTCTCGTTTTACACTTAGATAGGATCAGAGGGTGGAGGACTCTCTAGGTCTTAGAGGGAGTCTAGGAAGCGTGTGTCTGGCCTAGATCCTTTGACTTAGGTAGATTTAGGTAGACCAAGATAGTTTTAGGTAGTAGTCGAGTTCTTGAGTAGGAGTTGGAGTGATAGAAGCGGTGAGAGGAAATCTTGAGAGTCCGGGGAGGCCCAAAAGCAACCAAAACACCATTATCACCATTTCACATTATGAGTAGGAGTAGAGTAAGTAGGACATCATGATTCAGGATCTAGAGAATTTCATGTATGTATACTTGCTTGGTAAAGTCATCACAAGTTTGTAAAAGACGCAAAAAGACGCAAAAGTGTGTTTGAAAGCCTAAGAGAAGTCCAAAAGTTACTGTGAGTGTTTCTGATAGAGCTACAGAGCATCAGGAGCATTTCTGTCAGAAAAAAAATTAATTTCAAGCTAGGAGACATCCTACGCGTAGGATGTCTACAGGCTAATCTGGTGGGAATTTTGGGATTTTGAGTTGACCAATGTGTTCAGAAGGTAGGGTTTACCTTCATTTTAACTGGAAAGTGAAAATTTGACCATATCTTGACAGGATAAGGCCAGATAGACTGAAATTGCCAGACATCCTACCCAAATTGTGCCAAAACCTTATTTTGAGACCAAAACCATAAGATGGTTACATGAGCATGTCTTGCATGATATATTGAGTGACTAAGAGGGGTTTCACCTCATTTGGGTGAGAAAATTGGGTTCAAAGCGAACTTTAGCACTTTTGACTGAAAAAGGCAATAACAGCTAAAATTGGGGACTTTTGAAATCCAAACCAAAATCTAAGCATAACACTGGATTACTAACACCAAGGGGAAGCTGTGGGTCAAGTCTGGGGTCAAACAGGCCAAAAAGACATCCTACACGTAGTATGTCTTCTGTGTGATTTTGGACTCCAAACCAAATTTTGAGTATACCAAAGTGATCAGCAACTCAAGGGGAGCCTGTGCTTTGAGTTTGAAGCCATTCTGATGAAAAAGACATCCTACGCGTAGGATGTCTATAGCAAGAAATTGAAGCCAGACATTGACTGTGAGCATAGCAAGGTGTTGTATAGCCTAAGGCAAGCCTCCTAGTCAATTTTAGGTCCAAATTGGAGTTGATTAGACTGATCAATATCAGCAAGAGGCTGTCGGAACAGATTTTTGACTCATTGACCAGCTTATAGGTGTCCAAATCAAAAAGTAAAAACAGATGTAGACTCAGCACATCAAGGGGAAACCATAGTGCAAAAATCCAGGCAAAACAAAGCAGGAGACATCCTACGCGTAGAATGTCTATTGGGGCTTACTAAGAAGAGAAAATTTGACTAAGCTTAGACAGTGAGATTCCAATTGACCTAAGGGTTCTAGAACTTCAGAAGTGAACTTGGACCTTGTTTGTCCATTTGACAGAGCAAAGACTGAATTCAGACTTTTTCGCGTAAATTGACCAACATCCGAGGGAAGTACAGTTTCAGATTAGTAGACCTAATCTAGAACATCAGCATTGTATAAAATACAATAGTGGTTGAGATTAACTCTCCAGTTATACCAATCACCAGATAAATGCTTTGATCTGATTGTCGAAATTAAACGCTTGTGTACAGGTATATTCAGCACAAAGCAAGAAGTTGTGCGGAAACCGATCCTTTGCCAGGTGAGTGGTTGGAGTTGTGATAAATTGCATTGATAAGTTTGATGAATTTAAGATCGGGAAGATACATTGTTAGAGACTAGAAGGTGGCAGGTGACCAAGGTAGCTTAGTGTCCACCGAGGAGAGTGTGACTCAAGCAAGGCTAGATCCGCTAGCACCAATTATTGAGGAAGGTAGTGATACTGACACTTCGTCAGACAAATCTTTCTTCATGATGGGTAGTCAACAGCCATGAGGTTTCACCTATGATGGACCAATGCCAGGAGGAAGCACCTCCCAAAATCCTTTGAATGATTACAAGCTCACTGTGATCTTCTTAAAGGGAACAAACTCGAGGGGAGCCCTAGTCTATTCTGACTATCGAGGACGCAAGTGCATTTGTATTGAAGAGAGGCTAGCACAGAGATTGGAGATAATCCGAGTCTATGATGATGGAGATAGATTCCGAGACGAAAAGGGAAACCACTATCTGATAGTTGGTAACCCTAAAGATTACAACAGATATGGAGATGATGTGGCGAAAGGGAAAATGGTTTCAGAAGCTCAAGAACCGCCACCAACCATTGATCGGCCCGGAGCTATTTTTATGTAGAGAACGTGGGAATCTACAAGCATGAGAGTGAGGGTATAGTTGCTTACTTTCGCAGAAAAGAACCATACGTAAACGAATTAAGCAAAGACAAGGTTCTTTACTTATTCTCTTATGAAACTGCTATGGGGAAGGGTATAGTTTTTGTTGATAGATACGAGCGAGAATACCAACGTATTCTTCCAGAGGAGGTAGAAAGGGCAACAGGTCCAGAAGCATCAGCATATGCTCCTGAGGAAGTACCAAGAGACACCTACACCCCAAGCAAGTCGACGAATCATTTTTCAGAAGATTATGATGCTACCTCACATTCCACCCGAACAGGCATTCAGTAACCAAAACCAATCGGCAAACCAGCCCATCATTGCAGGCATGGCTTCGACAGAGTGCTACATTAGAACAAGACCAAAGCCGAGAAGGTTATCAAGACGCATGAGGGCTAAGGGATTTGCAAGAACCACCACTCTATTCAAGGTATCAAGGAGAGAGTAAGCCAAAGACTCAAGGGTCAACAGAGCCTGAAGGGCCACCCATAGAACGAGTTTGAAGAGATAAACCATATTTGGCGAGAACTGTTAGAAATTATGGCTTAGGAGCACCACTGGGAGAGGAACCAGCCTACTACCGAAGACCTGAGGAGGTATATCGATTAGGACGTGGAGATCCAATGATGAAGTTTGTAGACCATCGGAGAATCAGACCTTCTTAAGTGCAAAAATGGGTAAACAAGAAATACACAGGAAGCAAAGACCCAAGAGATCATGTAGCAGCCTTTGTGCGTGTAATTAGAGCCGAAGAGGTGTTAGACTTCCCTACCCAATTTGCAGGGTTTGGACTGACTCTAGAAGATGATGGTGCCACTTGGTTTGACTTTGTAGAGCGTAGAGACTTTGAGTCTATGGAGGAAGTGTTTGACGAATCTATCAAGGAATTCTCACAAAGGGGGATAGCTCATAATACCGTCTCACAAATCCATAAATTCAAACAGAAAGATGGGGAATCTGTACGAAAGGCATCCCTAAGACTAAAAAGATATGTTAAGTTCTGTCTGTGGAAGAACTGCCAACTCAGTCCAGACTCATGCTGATATTCATCCAAGGACTAAGCAATGCAGATCTTCAGAAAGACTTACATATAAAAATAAGCACGACGTTGAATGAGTTGACCAAGGAGGCTCTTTACCTTGTGGACAATTGTGCGGTCTACAAAGAGGGGGATTTCAAGGATCTTGACGACGATTCATCTTTACAACAAAGTGGAAGCAAGTCTTCTAAGACAGCACCGAAAGGAGAAGTAGCGATAAACCAAGAGCAGCTTGTAGATGAAGTGCTAAAAAAGATTAACTTGTACATCAAACCCTAGGTTAAACAGCCCAAGTGGTGTGCTATTGAGCAAAAATGGACAAACCATGGGACCAAGGAATGTTATTATAATAAGAGATATGTGAGAGAGAGACCTTACGCTCCCCAAGCCTCGGTAGCTTCTCCTCAAGTTCCACCAATGCCTAGGTATCAAGCAGGAAACCTACCAGGACCTGTAGGTGTAGAAAGACCACAACCGGTGTTGGGGCAACAACCACCCCTACCAGGAGTACGACTAGTCGGTATAAGATACACACCAACCGTACGAATCAGAAGATAAGTCTTTGGTTCCTATGCATGCATATTATGAAGATCCCAATGGATATGCAGCAAACTCTGTCTATTATCCACCGGAAGAACCCTCGACACCAAAACCATGGAGCATGATAGGAAGTACAGGACCACCAACAGTTGCACAAGCAGCAGGAGAAGGGAGATATAGTTTAGATGAACGAACATTGTTGTTCATAGCCAACGGAGGCATGGGCGGACAGAGACATGCATACCAACAAAGAGGAGCTCAAGGAGCACCCCAACAACCCAAGGGACCCTGCTACAAGTGTGGTGGAGACCATTGGCTAAGAGACTGTCCTCATGATGAAATCATTAGAGTCAACGCATATTGCACTGAGTGTGGAGTTACTCATTTGATTGCTGATTGCCCTAAAAACCCGAGCAAAGGAGTAAAAACCACCTTGAACATGCTGGAAACAGTACCTTCCAGTGGAGGGTCGGAAAATGAAACAATCATACCTATTCAGGCAATAACACGAGCCCAAGCTCAAAGAATGACGAACGAACCCATAGTTGAAGAGCCAAAAACCGATGCCCAAAGTTCAGAAAGGAAATATCAGAGAAGCACTTGGAAAGCTAGAAAGGCGCGTATGAAAGCCAGGAAAGAACGAGAGCAAACAGCTCTATCCGAGGAGTTGAAACATACAAAGGCTAATAGGATGAGTAACCACATGAATAGCACGAGAAAAAGAAAGAATGTTACCTTACCTCCTATTGAAGAATTTGAGGCAAGGTCACAAATGAACTTTGAGATACATTCACAAGGGGGAGACCAAGGATCAATTAGTTCGGAGCACAGCCAACCATATTCGCTGAGAACTTTACCCTCTTACCTAGAAGAGTATGAAGCCAAGTCGGAAGTGAGAGCAATCCCATCTCAAAGATTGTCTTCTAACAAAGTGATGGATTCACAAGGATTGATTGAGTTATTGTCCACCCCGGTGGCATGCACAATCACATTAGCAGAACTCCTAAGGTTACGGCCAAACATGTGGACCACAGTAGGTAAATGCCTAGAAAAATTTAGAGTGAAGGACCCCACCTTGAGGCTACAGAAGGGATCAGAGAGTTGGATAGACCTCAATTAAACACTAGGCCAGTACCATTAAACAAGGTTGGAGAGTATTGTGAGGGAGAAGATGGAAACACCACACTACTAGTAGAATTCCAAGGAGTAGTTTCCAAAGCTATCCTTGACAGTGGAGCGGGAGTTGCTATCGCCACCAAGCAAATCTGGAAAAAATAGGGAAAACCAGCTTTGAGAGCTACCATAATGAAATTGCAATTGGCAGATGGGTTCATGGAGAAGCCTCTAGGACTCTTTAAAAAAGTGATTGTCACTTTGTGCGGAATCGAGTATGAGCATACATTTGCAATAGTCGATTTCGACAACAAGAACAATTATGAGATCATCTTGGGAAGACCATTCATGAGACAATTGAAGATGGTGGTCCAAGATTGGGGTTATGACCACATATACCTCAGACATGGCGAGACAACAACTAAAATACACCTGAAAGACCATAGTTACAAAGATGTGAACCAAACACCTGTGGAAGAGTTTGATTCAGCTATAGTAGCAGGATCAGAACTCCCAGCATGGTTAGGGCAACAAAAGGAGCTATGGATGTGCGGAGCTTCACATTGTGGAAGCTTAAGAAGAGAGGAATGCATCTTAGAAAGAGCAATTGAGGACAAGGAGTATATTCCGGAACCTTTCCCTGAAGATGCCTTGGAACCTCTAGAATGGGAACACATACTAGCAACATTGGATGTCTGTACCATTACAGATAGTCCAACAACAAAATTTTGCGATAAGGATGGCTATGATGTGATGGTAAACATTATACCAGGAGAAGATGAGACGATAGAACCACTAGAACAAGAAGAGTTTTATAACTCCTCTGAACATCTGGAAGTAAATGATGATGCAGATAATGAGTGTTTAAACACCTCAAGTGAGTGTGAAAGGAAAACCGAGAATATCAAGTTTTATGATTTTGCTAATCAACACCCTAGACGCAAGGAACGCTATAGAGGAAACGAGCAGGAAACAAAGTGAGAGAGAACCTGATACCCAAGATAAAAGGTAAAACTCACTATTTGATGCTTGTAAAAGCAGAGGATTGTGTAAAAGATCAAATATCAGGAAGGTTCTCAAAAGATCGAAGGGAAAGAATGCGAGAGGAAATAAAACAGGTACGAAAAGCTAAAACAGAAACAAAATCACAAAAACCCAAAAATCAAAAAAAGAAACAACAAAAGACCAAGAGTGGACCAAATTGGAGCGTAAACAGAAATACCAAGAACTGAAACGGTCTTTACGTGAGATATGGACTACTGAAGAAGATAGTGATGGTAAGGGGAGTCCGAAAAGGGAAACATGAATGTACCATCACACTATCGGAAATTTACCATCCAGGACAGAAAAATTATCATGACACCACCCGTCATGGAAAGAACCAACCAAGAATTTTACGATGGGCCAGAAAATGCAAAAAGGATAGACCTTGCAGAACCAGGTGAAAAGCCTCAGCCGGTCTATATAGCAAACGATTTAGAGCTTGAAGAAGAAGAACTGCTAACACAACTTCTCAAGGAGTATAAAGATGTGTTTGCATGGTCCTATAAAGACCTCAAAGGAGTTGATCCATCGATATGCCAACATACAATTCCTTTGAAATCGGATGCAAAACCTAGCAAACAACGTCCTTATACATATAATGACACATTTGCTAAACGAATCAAAGAAGATATTGATAGACTGATGGAAGTTGAATTCATCTATGAAATCGAACATACAGATTGGGTATCACCCATTGTGGTAGTTCCCAAAAAGAATGGAAAATTGCGAGTGTGTGTAAACCTCAACGAGAGGAACATATTGACCATTTGCAAAAGGTCTTTGAAAAATGCAGGACATATCAAATCTGTCTTAACCCGGAAAAGTGTATATTCATGGTTAAGCAAGGCCGCATCTTAAGACACATTGTCTCAAGAAATGGCATAACCACTGACCTAGACAAATTCAAAGTCATAGTGGACCTACCCAGGCCTACTAATGCTAAACAAGTGCAATCCTTCATGGGACACTGCGCATATTATCGAAGATTCATATACATGTATGTGGTTATCGCACAACCTCTGTATCGTTTTCTAGTCAATTTTGATTGGACTGAACAGTGTGAAACTTCATTCTAAAAGCTGAAGGAAAACCTTATATCAACACCTGTACTAAAGGCATCATATTGGGAAAAGATATTCCATGTTCACATTGATGCTTCTGCATATGCAATTGGGAGTATTCTGGCTCAACCTGGAGACGGAACAATGGATTTTCCAGTATGTTATGCAAGCCGACAGTTAAACAGTACAAAAAAGAACTACTCAACCACCGAGCGGGAAGGGTTAGGAATGATTTATGTTGTAAAGAAATTTCGGCATTATTTGCTCGCAAACAAATTTGTGCTCTTTACAGATCATCAAGCTCTTTTGTATCTGGTAAATAAACCATGCAATACAGGGAGAATTGTATGCTAGTTTATTATACTGCTAGAGTTTGACTTCACAGTGGTGGTCAAAAAGGGTAAAACCCACCTACGAGCGGATCATCTTTCAAGGATACACAACGGGGAAGCTCCTGAAGGAGTAGATGATGACATACCATATGCTTATCTTTTCAATGTTGAAATCGTACCCAAATGGTCTCAGGAAATTGTTAGCATTCTTTCCTTTGGAAGTGAGTTTAATAATACGGAATACAGATCCAAACAATAAACAATTCGAAAAACAAAAAACTTCCAGTTGATATCAGGACGACAATATCATCTAGGATCGGACCAAATCCTACGATTATGTATAAATCCGGAAGAATTCGAGTGCTACCTTGAAGAAGCACATATCCAGGATTGTGCATTTCATTGTTCAACAGTGAAAACATACCAGAGACTGAAACAGTTAGGGTTTTATTGGCTAACTATGTATGCGGACACACATTCTTATGTTACCAATTGTACTATATGTAGTGCCAAACGACCAGTGGATCGCGCGACATTGTTTCAGGTAAACATTGGACCTGCATGGAGTCAATATATCATTGATTTCTTAACCACCAGGACGTTCCCTGAGAACATCACAAGAGCACGGAAAAAAGCTATAGAGCTGGAAGCTCGTGACTTTCAGTTGATTGGGAACCAACTCTATAAGCGAGGAAAGGACAATCAACTTAGAATCTGTGCAAGTGAAAGCGAATACCTGTTGATTCTAGAACATGCACATAGCGGAATAAGTGGAGGCTATTTTTCGGGCGATAAGATAGCAAAAATAGTCTTAACCGCAGGTATATGGTGGCCTACATTGCACATGGATGCTGAAGAGTTTGTAAATCGTTGTGACGCACGTCAGCGCACCAAGGTGCCGATAAAGAGAGATGAGATGCCACTACGGCCAATGATGGGAGCAAGAGCATTTGCAAAATGGGGCATTGATTTTGTGGGACCTATCTCACCCCCTACATATCGCACCCATACCCAATATATCATTGTGGCTACGGACTATCTCACAAAATGGTTCGAAGCCAAGGCAACGCAAAAAAAGCAGATGCACGCACCACTGCACAATTTTTGTATGAGAATGTTTTTGTACGATACGGTTTACCAATAGAAATTGTCAGTGATCGTGGGACACACTTTCTTAATGAAGTCATTGAATATCTGCTAGAGAAATTCATGGTCATACATAAGAAATCTGCTCCATACCATCCACAGGCAAATGGACAAGTTGAGGCCACAAATCAAACACTATACACGGTTCTTACTAAAATAGTTTCAGAGTCAAGAACAGATTGGGATCAACAGCTACACTCAACACTATGGGCATACAGGGTAGCTTACAAAACATCAATAGGAACAACACCGTAAAACATGGTGTTTGGCCTAAATGCTATACTACCCATAGAGTTTTTAATTCCAACTCTACGAGTAGCAAAAAGCTTAGAATGGATAGGGCATGAACTCTCTTCAAGAATAGATGATCTGGAAAAGCTAGATGAACTCTGCTTGAGGGGCGTAGCTTCAATCTATGCTAAAAAGAGAAGACAAAAAGAGTTTTTTGACAAGCATGTGCGCACTAAAGAGTTCAAAACAGGTGATTATGTACTTGTTTATACTTTGAAGCAACATGTCAAGAAAAGCGAGGGATGGGACCCTTTGTGATTAGTGATCTATCACAAAGTGGAGCTGTCAACCTTGCTACATTAGCAGGTGAAATAATGCCGAACTGGATTAGTGGATGTCGACTGAAGAAATATCATCTCCCACTCACATAGGAGATGCTCCAACAAATTCATCAAGGAAAACAACGAATGAAGAAGGAAAAACAGAGAGTACGAGAGGAAGCTCAAGCAGAAGCAAAGGAACGCATTGCAAAAAGAAGACTTCTACGACAACAACAAAAAAGCGGGACACCATTGCGAATCAATGCCATTCGACTAACGAAGTTGGATGAAGACACAGTGGAGCCAATAATTGCAGTCAAAGTGGGTAGCAATCAAGTTGAATTGATAGCATTGCTTGATTCGGGAGCTCAAGCAAATTTGATCTCTTACGGATTATACCAATAGCTCAAATCCACATGTCAACTTCATCCTACTCCTCAAGTGCTGGAAAGTAGTACATCACACCCGTTGAAAACATTGGGATGGACTATATACCATGTACAAATACATCAATATATTTACCCACACAAATTCTATGTGGTGGAGGATGAAAGCACACAACACCCAATGATGTTGGGACAACCTTGGCAAAAAGAGTACAATGTGCAGATAGATTGGAATGCGAATGCAATCAAAATTTAACATGAACATGAATAACAGGTGATAGTTTTTGCTCAGCAATACCAGAATAATCAGCTGCAAGCCATGCAATCACCAGAAAAAGAGCCACCAAAGAACAACATGATACCCGAGACCAACAGACAGGTAAAAGCCAACCATGCTAATTACAGACATACGAAGTCACCGGCCACAGTGCAAAGTCCTAGGTTACCAAAACAAGGGAAACAAGTATGGATACGGAAGGATAGAAACAAAATGGCAGACAAAAAAAATTGCAAGGAAAGAATTCAACCGAAGCAGATAGTTCAACCAAAAACCAAGGGCATAAAACAGATATGGATCCCAAAGAAAATGCTCAGCAATAACCCAAATGATACTCACATTTGGATACCAAAACAAAAGCAAAAGGAACTCCCTTCGTTACAAGCAACAATGGAAGGCTGACAGCTGCATTTGAAAAAGGACAGCCGACTTATGTGGATGTCAATCAGCAACATAACCGTGGCAACAAAGGCAGTAGCAAAACATCTACAAAAACCGGCAAAAAGAAAAACCAATGGAAAGCAAAGGAAATACCAATGGAAAGCAAAGGAAATACGGTCCACAACCATTCCGGCCAAGTCAATCCTCTCCATAGAAGCAGCTACGGCTATATCAACAGAAGCGGCAAAGCGATTGCCTTTTGAAAAAAGACAATTAAACAGAGAGCACTAGAGTTACAGTTGTTACTTGCAAAGAAAATAGGAAACCTCGACGGCGAATGCCAATAAGCATCTTGCTTATTCCCTTCTCTTGCACAGCATTAATTTTTCCATGCATTGACCGAGTATGCATAAACTACGGCCACATTCATCGGCCAAGCATTAGCATAAATTTTTCAACCTATGCATGGCACTTACTCTGAGGTGATACCTTGTCGTCCGGGAGGACTCCGGCTAGGAGGGGGTGAGGCACTCTCAAATGCGGAACCAATAGCAAAAAGAGAAAAAAAAAGGGGGCATGATTTTCGACTATTTTAAGGGTTGTCGTTTGATTGTGAAATTTTCTGGACTAACCCAAGTACATATGCCCTTATACAGCATGTATCTATAGGTATATGGGGCCAAACGCCAAATCAAGCCCCTAGGTGTGTGTATATAAGTAGAAATAGCCATTTTTCGGGCAAAATATTGGTAAAATGGAGAAATCCGGCCATAAAAATTGCATGTGAGTGTATATAGTGTTTTGCGGTGATTTTTGTGATTTATTATGATTTTTGGGGATTTTCTAGGTTTGATTTGCTATTTTCCTTTTAATTTGCCAATTTTCGGCAGAAAAACTTCAAAAATACAAAAAGCAGATGAAAAACGGTCGTAATGAAAAATCAAAAATATGGGGATGATCAATGACTATAGGACAACCTATGGTACAGTGGGGGTGCAATTATGAGACTGGAGCAGAAAGCGTGTTTTGGTCAGGTTTTGACCGAAATGCCAAATTTCTGGTAAACAGAGCAAATGGAGTCCAAATCAAGAAATTTTTGAGCCTAAACCACATTTTGCAAGAAGATAGGAGCACATGTCAAATTTCATGAAAAGTGGTTCGGGGACCTCCATTATAAGAAATTTTCACCTAATTTTTAGCTCATTTTCACTATTGACTTTGTGGAGAGAGCTTCTGCCACCTAGAGCGGACGAACCTTCCAGCAGCTTCTACGACACGCACGACTACCCAACGAGCTCCAGACATGAGAGGTAGTCTCACCACCTTGAGCTTTTCGCGCATGTTTGTCGTTTTGTCGCGAAAACTAGCGTAGGGTTCACACACAAAGCGGGCGGTAGAGACCTACAAGTAGAGACGGCGACCTAACGGCTAACCCAAAAGCAACAAGACTTCATCGGTAGCTTACCCTAGCATAGGAGACCAGTCCTGGATGTCCAAAGGCAGTAGAAAACCATCAGAAAAAACCCTAATTCCTAGAATCCCGCAAGAGGCCACCAAATGGGAAATCGGTGAAAAGGCGACCAAATGCTACCAAAATTCATGGGTAGGAGCATCTCGACATGCTCGACAAGTCTATGTGACCCACATAACCAAAAAGTGACCCGAAGCGGCACTAAACTTCAGAAACGGCATCGGACACACAAAGTGTCAAATTGCTCTTGCGGCCAAACCGCATGTCCGTTTGCCACCAAACTTCACGAGCGGCTTTCCTAGACCATCAACAACCAAGTCCTATGGTGGTAGACCACCACAAGTCATCGAAGGTATGTAAACGCAACCACGGGTGCTTCTAGAGTGACAAATTGCCAAATGAAGCTCCAGTGAAGCCAAAGTTGACAAAAATCATACGGCAAGGTTCCCCAGAGGATCGGGAAGCTATGGAGACCAACATCAAGAAATTTCATCGCCAAAAAGCACTCCAAAAGTAAGAAAACGACTCGGAGGTTCTGAAGTCCACACAGGGAGTTATTCTCTATCCATTTGACTTTTTGGTTGAAATTAGGCTTAAAAGGGACTCAGGGGGACCAAGGGCAAGCACTAGGAGCACAATCCATGAAAAAATCATCAGGAGACATCTTGTGCGTAGGATTTCTCAAGCGCATTTTTGGGCACAGACTCCAACATTTTTCATCATACACATTTTCTGAATGACCTTTACATGCTATCCACCAAGTCTCATCACAATTGGACCAAAATTGACCTCATATGCATGAAAAAACGCCAAGTTAGGGCATAGAGGCAATAATGGGCCATAGACCTACCAAATCTTGTCCAAATCACATGAAGCTTGCACAGCACATTCACAAACATATCAACAACCAATCTGTGTGGTCAGAAGCAAAAATTGGTGAAGTAGACATCCTACGCGTAGGATGTCTATTTGACTTTTTGGGCAGATCCAGATCCAATCCCATCATCATCAAGAGCTCATATATCAATTTTGAAGCCATTCTAATCATTTTTTACCCCCAACACCTTCAAGATACACTTTTGGAGCCCAAAAACACCACACAGGCTCTTACAAGCATCAATCCTTGTCCAAATCCAAATCCAAGAGCATAGCCATGTTCCATAGGCCAAGGACTACCCCCAGAATAAATCTCATGTCATTTTGATGAAAAAGACATCCTACGCGTAAGATGTCTCCAGCATAATTTAGGCCTTCTGTGCAAAGAGTGACATCATGGGAGCCAATACCATGGTGCAATGAGCCCATATACCAATTTTCAACCCATTTGGACATCAATTGCTACCTGTTATGGAATTTCTACCCAATTTGTGACCTACAGCCTGAATCAGCCCAAAAATCTACTTTTTCATATCCAAATCCGAATCCAAGCATGTAGCCATGCTTCATAAGCCATGCACTACCAGCATGTCAAGTATCAACCAATTTTGATGAAAAAGACATCCTACGCGTAGGATGTCTAAATGGAAAATTTTGGCCAGATTTGCACTGTGAGCACATGCACAGCTTCACAAGTTCCTTTTAAGCTTTATTTTCAATTTTCAAGTCATTTGGATAGTTAAAACTCAGTTTCTCAGCTAATATGGAAAAAACACTAACTTCGGACTACTGAGTGCAACAGAATCTATGGCAGCCGTGAAGTCACCGGCAAAGAAGAAAAGAATGACCATCAAGGATTACCTAGAAGAAGTGGAGCCCTTCGTCATACCAGAAGAAACACTAAATCCCACCAGCACATGGATCCAAGAAGATCTGTTAGAGTCCAACGACCTAAAGATCTACCAAGGAGTATTTAAAGACACTGAAGGCAATGTGATCGAGCTACCAATGCTGCCGCGAGAACTCAATGAGTTTGTAAGAAGCAAGATGTCCGAGTACATGGAGAAGATTGATCTCCACAACTACTTTGAAGAAATACCGGCAGGGGTGGACATAAAGAGAGTCTGGGAGTTTGTGACAACCATCAAAGAAGATGGAGTGGCCAAAGTAACAGATCTACAAGGCAAGCCAGAAACAAAAATAATCATCACTGAGTAGGTTGTAGCAGATGCACTAGACCTCTCCAACAAGGGGGATAATGTAACTAAAAGAAGGGATGAGGTCAAGGTGTACAATGAGAAGAAAGGAAACTACACCTTTGAAGATATTGCCAACCCAAGAGTGGAAATCATGAGCCAGCTGTACAACCAATACTTCCACATGTGTACGAAGCGGCCACAAAAGTACAGAATGCCGCCAGGTGCAATTGCCACGACATTCACTTGGGCAATGATGAAGGGCACCCCAAAGATAATCAATTATGCAGCGTATATACATGACAACCTAGTAAAGATGGGTAACAAGAAGCCAACATATATTGTGCCAGGAGAACTAATCACTAAGGTTATTTATGGGGCACTACATGAAAAAGGAAGATGGCCTGAACCCCCGTCTCAGAACGACTTGCTAAGGCTAAAAGAAGACAAAGAGGACGAGCCACAAAGAGCACCAAGGGTTGCCACAAGACTGAAAAGAGGACTAGAGCCGGTCCTAGAAGAGCAGCCCGAGCAGAATAAGGGGAAGAAGAGTTTGTCCAAGTACCGGTGAAAGAAACAAAGTCACAAAAAGAGGCGAGATTAGAGAGGCTGATGGAGAGCTTTAGAGCAGAGAGAGCCCTTAAAGGTGATTTAAGTGAACTCTGGAAGCCTTCTCTAGAAGCTATGTCGGGATCATCCCGAAGAATGCAAAGGGACAGATTCGAGGATTATATCAAGAATTTTAAGATTCTTGATGCCGCATCAGAGAATATACCACATGTACCTTTCACAGAGGAGGAAGTGGAGAAAATACGGGAGAAACTGCTAGATGAGCAAGAGAGCCAAGAGAGAGAAAGAAAAACAAAGGCAGACAGAGATCTAAAGAAAAAGCCTACATCTCTACCGGCCAGCCCACAACCCTCACCACCGTCCTCACCACCTCCTAGCAGCCCTCCACAAGAAGATAAAGAGGATGAAGACAAACCAGAAGAATGGGAAGAGGCTAAGCAAGAGCAGAGCCAGGAGCCGAAGCCAGAGGAAGAGGCTAAGCCTCGAAGTGAGAAACAAGAGTCGGATGATTCGTATCACACATTTTTGGACCTGCTAGCTGCAGGGTACACAAAAGAAGAGGCTTCCACAGTCGCATTCGACTTGGCAAGCACAGGGCCTAAAGAACAAATGCAAGGCATCCGGTTAATAGAACTAAAAGAAATGGCCATAGATACAGTGGACCTGCACCCGCCCTCCAACGACTAGGATGTGGTGATGACGAAGCTAACCGGGTTGAGAGCACAGTCCATGGCTTCAGAAAGTGAGATGGCAGCTCTCTCAAGGCCACTGAAGTGAAGATTAAGATGGAAATAGACACTTTACAAGGACAAAGCCAAAGGCAGAAAGAGAGAGAAGCTGAGCTACAGGCCAGCCTAGCAAGGGCATTGCAAAGATGCCAGGCACTGGAGGAAGAAAATCAGGCAGCAGCACAAAGAATGCAAGGAGTTGAAGAGGAATGTCAGCAGCTCAGCAAATCACCAATAGATGTCGAGAGGGAAAGGGATAACCTAACCCTACAGCTGGCTAAGGAATCTAAAGAAGTTGAAGCCATGAGAAACGCCAAAGAAAAGGCGAGATAGATCAAGAAGCCAGCCAGGATGGAGTCCTTGAGCTCAAGGACCACTCAAAGTGAAAGATCAGACCATCCAGAGGCTGTGAGCATCCCCTGCGAGAGTCAGAGCTACTATCTCGACTCATATCACTACGGAGAGTCAACTTTATGAAGAACAGATGCAAGAACTTCAGAAGGAGCTGACTCTAGAGAAAAATCAAAGATTGATGATGGCAGAAGGGTCTATTGTCATGCAAACAAGAATGGAAGAAGACCAAAAAGCCCTAGAAGAGGAAGTAGAAAGTATAAAAAGAAAGCTCGAGGAGGCGGAGAGGATAAACGCCGAATTAAATGACCTCCTCGTGAATATGGGCAAAGAAGCTGAATCAGGAAAACAAAAACTCCTAAAGCAGATTGAGGAGCTGAAAGGACAGCAAGCAGGAGAGCAAGAGGGCACAGGGCCAGCGGTGGCCAATGAAGGCATTGATTTAGAGAATGTGGTAGATCCAATGGACACACCTATGCAAGAGGAAATCCTAGAAGGATCCTCTCAAGAGCCACATGATCTAACACAGGAAGAGGAAGAAAATTTGCGTAAAGCAATAGAGGTGGAGATCAGAGAGACAACAAAGGAAGCCTTGGAGTGGGAGCAAAGGGTTTTCAAGTCCATGACCATCCAGAAAATTGACGCCAGCAACCTCAGGCGCGAATGGCTTCAACCTCTCTCCTATATCCATTGTTGAAATATGAAGTAGCCACCATCAATAAGTGGATAAGAGAAGAGCTGACCATACCACTCTACAAAGCAGATACCTCCTAACCAGAAGGGGTCAAGCTAATTGTTGACTTTGAGCCAAAATGGAGGAAGGCCTGGCTCACAAAGTACCCACGATACCTAATCCACTTGGTAGAGGCACCAAAAAACATCAGGGATAACCTCAGCTTTTGTCCTCTACCTAGAATCAGGACGTGGAAAGCCCAGGAGATCTTGCAAAGGAGCCAACCCACTTGGGTGAATTACCCTAAGCTGTCGGGCTTGAAGGCAGGTGAGAGAATAAGTGTCCAATACATGGTGAAAACCCTTAAGGGCGCCATCAAATTGTTCTCACTAGCTCACTTGACCTTACGTACATCACGATGAAGAAAATCTGCAAAACCCTCTTAGCAGTATTTGAGACTTTCAAGCCAGGCCAGGTGACAGACAGTATCTTTTTCTTCCAAGATACTTACAGATGCGCTTATGATCTGTCTGGTCAGCCTTCCAAGGAGGTGATACATGTGCTGTGTCAAAGGATAATGTTTGTACCATCCTATCACCTCCAGGCCTTTGAAGAAGCGTTCTACACAGGTTTCTTCACAATAAACACATATATTTTTGGCCCAACAATGATGAACCTGCAGGCAAGATACGAATCACTAATCAAGATGCGTAAAACAATACGATGAGGAAGCAGATCAGCGGCCATGTCGGGGACGACATGAGCAAGGAGGGGGGGAGTGTTAGAAGCTGGACACACCCCACGGAGACTAACTACTCGGAGGCTTATCATTTTTTGTAATTATTCATTTATTTAGGAAACCTGATTTTTCACCTTGTAAATATTGGGACTTACAGAAGTTTCCAGATTGTATCCCAGTTTTGCCAGATAGATGGAGTAGTTGGTTGATTTTGGAACTTTAGGGTTTGAGAATTGTAAGGTATATATACCACTTTTTGACCTTAATGAAAAAACCTTTTGTCATTTTTAAAACAAGTTTTGAAGTCTGTGAGTGAGCGTACTGTGTACGAGAGAGAGTGTGATCTTCATCTTGATGCGACGTGTGCACCGATGGTCGAAATCGAGTGCGGAGAAGTGCAACGTGTTGCCCCCGACGAGAGCTACGCGCCGATACCTACATTGTGCGCGTACGGCCCTGTTTTGCGAGCTCCTTCTATGAGCTTCATCTGGTGATTGGGTGAGCATACGTTGTCCGATTTTGCATTGCAGCATATCCACGCGTTCACATTGAGTAGAGCTACACATTAGGCACTTTAGATTTCGGAAACGAAGACCTGCAGATTTCGGCCAGACATCCTACGTGATTTTGCACGGGTGTTTTGGGTTGGGGTTTCGGCTCATAGACCTTAGGGAGAGCGACCTATTGGTGTTAGTAGGGTCTCCTTCAAGGTGTATGGTGTTTTGAGATTGTTTGATGGGTGTTCAGCTCTAGACAACATTGTAGGAAGTTTCCTCTTATGCACTCTTGAAGGATGTGACTTAGACAATTGGTAGAGACCTCTGTAGGAATTAGTTAGAAGTCGGTCGAGTGTAGACTGACACCTTATGCTTGCTTCCACGCGCCTGCGGGTCGAACTTTGTCCTTAGCTGACATTATATGTTAGGTGAGTTCTCGTTGTATTGACATCCGTCGCGGTGTATCAGTTTAATAAAAGGAATTGTATGTTGGCATATCGATGGATCCACTCCCTTGAGGTCTTTATAGGACCATGCAAACACATCTTTATACTTCTTGAGAAGTTGTGTTAGCCGTTCTTCTTCTTCAG
Organism: Adiantum capillus-veneris; assembly: GCF_014529385.1. Lineage (NCBI taxonomy): Eukaryota > Viridiplantae > Streptophyta > Polypodiopsida > Polypodiales > Pteridaceae > Adiantum > Adiantum capillus-veneris. Next base: position 141,404 of record NW_028221426.1, on the reverse strand, counting down.
GCTCTAAATCGGTTGCTATATAGATCGGCTGAGGCTTTTCACCTGGTTCTGTGAGGTCTATCCTTTTTGCATTTTCTGGCCCATCGTAAGATTCCTGGTTGGTTCTTTTCCTGACTAGTGGTGTCATTATGATTTTTCTGTCCTGGATGGTGAATTTTCGATAGTGTGATGGTACATTCATGTTTCCCTTTTCTGACTCCCCTTTACCATCACTATCTTCCTCAGTAGTCCATACCTCTCGTAAAGACCGTTTCAGTTCTTGGTATTTCTGTTTACGCTCTAGTTTGGTCCACTCTTGGCCTTTCGTTGTTTCTTTTTTTTATTTTTGAGATTTTTGTGATTTTGTTTCTGTTTTAGCTTTTTATACTTGTCTTTTTTCCTCTTGCGTTCTTTCCCTTCGAACTTTTGAGAATCTTCCTGATATTTGATCTTTTACACAATCCTCTGCTTTTACAAGCATCAAATAGTGAGTTTTACCTTTTATCCTGGACATCAGGTTCTCTCTCGCTTTGTTTCCTGCTCGTTTTCTCCTATAGCGTTCCTGGCGTCTAGGGTGCTGATTAGCAAAATCATAAAACTTAATATTCTCGGCTTGCCTCCCACGCTCACTTGAGTTGTCTGAACACTCATTATCTTCATCATTGTTTACTTCCAGATGCTCAGGGGAGTTATAAAACTCTTCTTGTTCTGGTGGTTCTACCATCTCATCTCCTCCTGGTATAATGCTTACCATGTAATAGGGTAGCACATCATAGCCATCCTTATTGCAAAATTTAGTTGTTGGACTATCTGTAATGGTACAGACATCCAATGTTGCTAGTATGTGTTCCCATTCTAGAGGTTCCAAGGCATCTTCAGGAAAAGGTTCCGGAACATACTCCTTGTTCTCAATCTCTCTTTCTAAGACGCATTCCTCTCTTTTTAAGCTCCCACAATGTGAAGCTCCGCACATCCATAGCTCTTTTTGTTGCCCTAACCATGCTGGGAGTTCCGATCCTGCCACTGTAGCTGAATCAAACTCTTTCACTAGTGTCTGGTTCACATCCTTGTAACTATGGTCTTTTAGGTGTATTTTGGTTGTTGTCTCGCCATGTCTGAGGTATATGTGGTCATAACCCCAATCATGGACCATCTATAATTGTCTCATGAATGGTCTTCCCAAAATGATCTCGTAATTGTTCTTTTTCTCGAAATCGACTATTGCAAATGTATGCTCATACTCGATTCCGCACGAAGTGACAATCACTTTTTCTAAGAGTCCTAGAGGCTTTTCCATGGACCCATCTGCCAATTGAAATTTCATTCTGGTAGCTCTTAGACCTGTTTTTCCCCATTTTTTCCAGATTTCCTTGGTGGCTATAGCAACTCCTGCTCCACTGTCAAGAATAGCTTTGAAAACTACTCCTTGAATTCTACTGGTAGTGTGGTTTTTCCATCTTCTCCCTCGCAATACTCTCCAACCTTGTTTAAAGGTATTGGCCTAGTGTTTAGTTGAGGCATGTCCAATTCCTTGATTCCTTCCTGAAGCTTCGAGGTGGGGTCTTTCACTCCAAATTTTTCTAGGCATTTTCCTACTGTGGTCTACATGTTTGGTCGTAGCCTTAGGAGTTCGGATAATGTGATTGTGCATGCCACCGTGGTGGACAATAGCTCAATCAACCCTTGTGAATCCATCACTTTGTTAGAAGAAAGTCTTTGAGATGGGATTGCTCTCACCTTAGACTTGGCTTCATACTCTCCTAGGTAAGAGGGTAGAGTTTTCAACGAGTCTAGTTGACTGTGCCCCGAACTAATTGATCCCTGGTCTCCCCCTTGTGAATGTATATCAAAGTTCATTTGTGACCTTGCCTCAAATTCTTCAATAGGAGGTAAGGTCTCATTCTTCTCTTTTTTTGTGTTGTTCATGTGGGAACTTGCCCTGTTAGCTTCGTTGGCCTCACGGATTTGCTTCCACAGATCATCTAGACCGTTACAGTCCTTACCCATTACTGCCAATGTTTTAGGCTGGAACCCGTCACTTGCCTCATCTTTTGTATTTGGCACTATGATAGGTTCTCCCCTGGACTCATAGACATTCATGAGTCTTTCCTTCGTTTCTACTTGTTCCTCTAAATCTTGTTGGATAGAGGTTGGAGCTGGTACTTCATGCCAATTTGCAGGTTTACCAAGCGGGTTTTCCATCAAAGATTGAGCTGTTTCAATCATCTTTCTACACATTTCCAACCTTTGTTTTTCTATTTCAGCATATGGATAAGTCATCCATCTTTGCTCTTGGGTTTGGTTCCTTTTGAGTCTGGCTTTGTAAGCTGTTAGAAGTGCATCCAACTGCTCATTTACCTTGTCTACCAGTACTGATCTTCTGATCCTGCACTTTTGGGTTCTGCTATTTCCTTGGGTGCCATGGTTGCGTAGTGTGTGAGCTTAGGCTAGATAGATCCTCTAACCACTCTAATCTATCCTTTGTATGTTTTAACTCCTCGGATAGAGCCATTTGCTCTCATTCTTTCCTGGCTTTCATACACGCCTTTCTAGATTTCCAAGTGCTTCTCTGATTTTTTGTTTCTGAACTTGAGGCATCGGTTTTTGGCTCTTCAAATATGAGTTCGTTTGTCATTCTTTGAGCTTGGGCTCGTGTCACCGCCTTAATAGGTATGATCGTTTCATTTTTTGACCCTCCACTGGAAGGAACTATTTCCAGCATGTTCAAGGTAGTTTTTGCTCCTTTGCTCATGTTCTTAGGGCAATGAGGAATCAAATGAGTAACTCCACACTCGGTGCAATATGCGTTGACTCTAATGATTTCATCATGAGGACAGCATCTTAGCCAATGGTCTCCACAACACTTGTAGCAGGGTCCTTTAGGCTGTTGAGGTGCTCCTTGAGCTCCTCTTTGTTGGTATGCATGTCTCTGTCCGCCCATGCCTCCGTTGGCTATGAACAACAGTGTTCGTTCATCTAAGCTATATCTTCCTTCTCCAGCTGCCTGTGCAGCTGTTGGTGGTCTTGTATTTCCTATCATGCTCCATGGTTCTTGTGTCGAGGGTTCTTTTGGTGGATAATAGACAGGGTTTTTCGCATATCCATTGGGATCTTCATAATATGCATGCATAGGAACCAAAGCCTTCTCTTCTGATTCGGTTACGGTTGGATTGTATCTTATACCAACTGGTCGTAATCCTGGTAGGGGTGGTTGTTGCCCCAACACTGGTTGTGGTCTTTCTACACCTACAGGTCCTAGTAGGTTGCCTGCTTGATACCTAGGCATCGGTGGAACTTGAGGAGAAGTTGCATGAGCTTAGGGAGCATAAGGTCTCTCTCTCACATATCCCTTGTTATGATAACATTCCTCCGTCCCATGGTTTGTCCATTTTTGTTCAATAGCACACCACTTGGGCTGTTCAGCCTAGGGTTTGGCGTACAAGTTAATCTTCTTTAGCACTTTCTCTACAAGCTGCTCCTGGTTTACAGCTACTTCTCCTTTTGTAGTTGTCTGAGAAGACTTTCTTCCACTTTGTTGTGAAGATGAATCGTCGTCAAGATCCTTGAACGCACCCTCTTTGTAGACCGCACAATTGTCCAACAAGGTGAAGAGCCTCCTTGGTCAACTCATTCAACGTCGTGCTCCTCTTCATATGTAAGTCCTTCTGGAGATTTGCATTCCTTAGTCCTTGGATAAATATAAGCATAAGTCTAGACTAAGTTGGCAGTTCTTCCACCGGACAGAACTTAACATACCTTTTTAGTCGTAGGACTGCCTTTCGCACAGATTCTCCGTCTTTCTGTTTGAATTTATGGATTTTGTGAGACGGTATTATGAGCTATCCCCCTTTGTGAGAATTCCTCGATAAACTCATCAAACACCTCCTCCATAGACTCAAAGTCTCTACGCTCCATAGAGTCAAACCAAGTAGCAGCATCATCCTCTAAAGTTAGTCCAAACCCTGCAAATTGGGTAGGGAAGTCTAACACCTCTTCAGCTCTAATTACACGCACAAAGGCTACTACATGATCTCTTGGATCCATGTTTCCTGTGTATTTCTTGTTTACCCATTTTTGCACTTGAGAAGGTCTAATTCTATGATGGTCTACAAACCTCATCATTGGATCTCCACGTCCTAATCGATATACCTCCTCTGGTCTTCTGTAGTAGGCTGGTTCCTCTCCCAGTGGTGCTCCTAAGCCATAATTTCTAAGCCAGAGATGGTTCATCTCTTCGAACTCATTCTATGGGTGGTCTTCCAGGCTCTGTTGACCCTTGAGTCTTTGGCTTACTCTCTCCTTGATACCTTGAATAGAGTGGGGGTTCTTATAAATACCTTAGCCCTCGTGCGGCTTGATAACCATCTCGGTTTTAGTCTTGTTCCATTGTTGCACTCTATCGAAGCCATGCCTGCAATGAGGGCTGAGTTGCTGGTTGGCTCTGATTGTTGAATGTCTGCGGTCGGTTAGAATGTGAGGTAGCGTCATACTCCTCCATAGACTCGAATTATCTCTAGTCTCTGAGCCGGTCTTTCTTCAATACAAATACACTTGCGTCCTCGATAGTCAGAATAGACTAGGGTTCCCTTCAAGTTTGTTCCTTCTAAGAAGATCACAGTGAACTTGGAATCATTCAAAGGATTTAGGGAGGTGCTTCCTCCTGGCATTGGTCCATCATAGGTAAAACCTCCTGGCTGTTGACTACCCATCATGAGGAAGGATTTGTCTGATGAAGTGTCAGTATCACTACCTTCCTCAATAATCGGTGCTAGTGCATCTAGCCTTGCGTGAGTTACACTCTCTTCGGTGGACACTAAGCTACCTTGGTCACCTGCCACCTTCTGGTCTCTAAAAATGTGTCTTCCTTATCTTAAATTCATCAAACTTATCAATGCAATTTATCACAAATCCAACCACTCACCTGGCAATGGATCAGTCTCCACACAACTTCTTGCTTTGTTGTTGAATATAGCTGTACACAAGCGTTTAATTTAGGCAATCAAAACAAAGCATTTAACTGCTAGAGGTTATCTTAGTAATGATTGGTGTAACTGGAGAGTTAATCTCAACCACTACAGTATTTTATACACTGCTGATGTTCTGGATTAGGTCTGCTAATCTGGAACTGTACTTCCCTCGGATGTTGGTCAATTTATGTGAAAAAGTCTGAATTCAGTCTTTGCTCCATCAAATGGACAAACAAGGTCCAAATTCACTTCTGAAAGAAGTTCTGGAACCCTTAAGCAAAATGGAACCTCGCTGTCTAAGCCCAATCAAATTTTCTCTTCAGTAGGCCCCAGTAGACATCCTACGCGTAGGATGTCTCCTGCTCTGTTTTGCCTCGATTTTTGCACTATGGATTCCCCTTGATGTGCTAAGTCCACAACTGTTTTTACTTTTTGATTTGGGCACCTATAAGTTGTTCAATGGATCAAAAATCCATTCTGACAGCCTGCTACTGGTCTTGATCAGTCTAATCAACTCCAATTTGGACCAAAATTGACTAGGAGGCTTGCCTCATGCTATACAACACCTTGCTATGCCCACAGTCAGTATCTAGCTTCAATTTCTTGCTTTAGACATCCTATGCATAGGATGTCTTTTTGCCCAGAATGGCTTCAAATTCAAAGCACAGCCTCCCCTTGAGGTGCTGATCACTTTGGTATGCTCAAAATTAGGTTTGGAGTGCAAAATCACACAGATGACATCCTACGTGTAGGATGTCTTTTTGGCATGTTTGACCCCATACTTGACCCATAGCTTCCCCTTGATGTCAGCAACCCAGTAGTATGCTTAGATTTTGGTTTGGATTTCAAAAGTCCCCAATTTTAGCTGTTCTAGCCTTTTTGATTCAAAAGTGCTAAAGTCTACTTAGAACCCAATTTTCTCACCCAAATGAGATGCAACCTCTCTCAGTCACTCAATATATCATGCCGATCATGCTCATGCAGTCATCCTATGGTTTTGGTCTTAACATAATGCTTTGGCACAATTTGCATAGGATGTCTGGCAATTTCAGTCTATCTGGCCTTACCTTGTCAAGATATGGTCAAATTTCCACTTTCCAGGTGAAAACAGGTTAAACCCCACCTTCTGAACACACTGGTCTACTCAAAATTCCAAAATTCCCACCACATTAGCCTGTAGACATCCTACGCGTAGGATGTCTCCTGGCTTAAAACTAATTTTTTTCCTGACAGCAATGCTCCTGATGCTCTGTAGCTCTATTAGAAACACTCACAGTAACTTTTGGACTTCACTTCAGCTTTCAAACACACTTTTGTGTCTTTTTGCGTCTTTTACAACCTTGTGATGAATCTACCAAGCAAGTCTACATGCATGAAGTGCTCTAGATCCTGAATCATGATGTCTTACTTACTCTATTCCTACTCATTATGTGAAATGGTGATAATGGTGCTTTGGTTGCTTTCTGGCCTCTCCGGACTCTCAAGCTCTCCTCTCACCGCTTCTACCACTCCAACTCCTACTCTAGAACTCAACTAATATCTGGAACGATCTCAGTCTACCTAAATCTACCTAAGTCGAAGGATCTAGGCCAGACACACAATCCCTAGACTTCCTCTAAGACCTAGAGAGTCCTCCACCCTCTGATCCTATCTAAATGTAAAATGAGACTTTTGGCAAGCCAAAGAATCCCTATCCTCAAGGACTAGTCTCGGTCACCTACCTAAGGTTTTCATCCCCGGCAGCGGCGCCAATGTTGGACGGATACGCCGCGACAGACGTCAGCATAGAGAGAACTCACCTAACAAGACTTTTCAGCTAAGGACGAAGCTCGACCCGCAGGCGCGTGGAAGCAATCATAGGGTGTCAACCTACACTCGACCGACTCCTAAATAATTCCTACAGAGGTCTCTACCCAATGTCTAAGTCACAGCCTTCCCGAGTACATAAGAGGAAACTTCCTACAACGCTTTCTAGAGCCGAACACCTATCAAACAATCTCGAAACACCACAGAACTTGAAGGAGACCCTACTAACACCAATAGGTCACTCTCCCTAAGGCCTATGAACCAAAACCCCAACCCAAAACACCCGGTGCAAAATCACGTACGATGTCTGGCCGAAATTTGCAGGTCTTCGTTTCCGAAATCTAAAGTGCCTAATGTGTAGCTCTACTCAATGTGAACGCGTGGATATGCTGCAATGCAAAATCGGACAATGTATGCTCACCAAATCACCAGATGAAGCACATAGATGGAGCTCGTAAAACCGGACCGTACGCGTGCAATGTAGGTATCGACGCGTAGCTCTCGTCGGGGGCAACATGCTGCAGTTCTCCGCACTCGATTCCGACCACTGGTGCACACGTAGCATCAAGATGAAGCTCACACTCTCCCTCATACACAGTACGCTCACTCACAGACTTCAAAACTTTTTTTAAAAAATGACAAAAGGTTCTTTCATTAAGGTCAAAAAGTGGTATAAATACCTTACAATTCTCAAACCCTAAAGTTCCATATTAACCATCTACTCAATCTAAATGTCAAAACTGGGATACAATCTGGAAACTTCTGTAAGCCCTAATATTTACAAGGTGAAATGTCGAGTTTTATCAATAAATGAATAATTATTAAAAAATGATAATCTGCCAAGCCGTCATTTTTCGTAGGGTTTGTCCAGCTTCTAACATTCTCTATGGCAATAGACTATGCGTTACTAACTCACTCCGTGAGAAAGTAATGTATGAATCCCATGCTCCTCCTTATGTGGGACACGGAGGCATTTAGTCTACCCAAAAAGGGATAGAAACATATTTCTATTGGCCTGCCATAAAAGCAAACATACAAGAGTATGTTTCTAAATGTGTGGTATGCCAAAAGAGAACGAACTTTGATAGAGGGAAGCAACCTAGATTGCTTCAACCTTTGCCAATACCTAATTCACCATGGGAGAGCATATCCATGGATTTTATCTTTGGGATTGCCCAAGTCTATTCATGGGAATAAAGGAATATGGATGATAGTAGACAGGTTTAGCAAACAAGCACATTTCATACCTGTCAAAAAGACTATCAAAGCCCATCAAATGGCAACCCTCTTTATATCACAAATCTTCAAGTGCCATGGCTTGCCAATGTCCATAGTGTTGGATAGAGATCTTACAATGACCAGTAATTTTTGGAAGGGTCTCTTTGAGAATTTAGGGACAAGGCTAAACTTATCTTCGGCCTATCACCCGCAAAACGGATGGCCAAAGTGAAATAGCCAACCTAACAATTCTTGATCTACTAAAAGCCTATGTAACGGAAGTAGATCAAAGGTCCCAATGGGAGAAGTACTTACCTTAGTGGAGTATGCCTAAAATAACACTATACATACCTCCATTGGAAAAGCATCTTTTGAGGTAATTGAGGGAAGATCTAAAAGTCCCCTGCTACTTAAGGTACACGGGAAGATCTTCATTGTAGATGAGTATAGCCGAGACCTAAAAGAATCTTTCCAAAATATTAAGGATGCTATCTCTATCTCACAGCAAAGGCAAAAGGCTGCTGCTGATAAGCACAGAAGAGCTCAAGCCTTTAAACAAAATGATTGGGTCTTACTTAAATTTCCCAAGACTCGATTAAGGCACACAACGAGCAAGAATCCTACGGGACACCAAAAGTACTATGCTAAATTAGCAAAAAGGTACTATGGTCCCTTCCAGATTCTGAGACCAATCAATGAGATGGCCTATCAACTCAAGTTGCCCAGTCATTGGCTCATACACAATGCTTTCCATGTGAGCCTACTAAAGCCTTACAAAGGAGAGCCACCTCAAGAACCAACTATTGAAGACCCACCGGAGATCGAGGACCAAGAAGAGGTGGTGCAGCCCGAGTCCACAGCCCGAGTCCATTCTTTAACATGAAGACAAGGTATTGAGAGGCGGTAATATTATCCGACGATATCTTATTAAGTTTAAGAACTATCCTTTTGAAGATGGTAGATGGATGCAAGGTATACAATTAAAGGATAACCTAAACCTTGTCAATGCTTACAATGCTTCCCTAGAGTAAGCAAATGTAAAAATGTTTAAAATGAGCAAAGTTTTTGTCTTATAAGACTCTCTTTTTCTTTATTGTGCACAAATGTTAAGAAGTATGCATGCTTAGGATCATGTTTGCGGACACAACGTCTCTCGAACACCAAGTAGAGCTTGTCACTCTACTATGGAAGATTGATACGGACTAATGCATAGACATGCTTGCAGCGGCTTAGGCTCTCAAGGGCCAAATGGATTAGTCATCCATTCTGGAACGATGTCGTAGGGTAAAATAGGGATCCTCTACCCACTAGAAAAAAGACTAATGACTAGACTTCCTCTTCTCTACCCCATAGTCGAGGATGACTATGATTTCAAGAGAGAGATAATGTGCACCGAATCTAATGAATGAAAGTAGCAAACTTTGGCCGCTTTTGGGCAAAGTGAAGGATCACGAAGGCTCTTTTGAAGGAGGCCAAGGCTAAGACACTTTCTTTTCACTTGGAATTGGCGGCTCATTTGGAATTACGCCCGACAGACTGACGCCACAGGCAGAGGTAGTTCTAATGGCACCCGATGGGATGTTGCCATTACACCGAGCATTGGCAAACTTTGTTTGCAATGACAGGGGTGTTCAGGGCACGCGAGTGTACGTTCGACTCAGGATCCCTTGGTACCAACAAGAACTACCCGTTTGAACTACCGGGCCGAGAAAGCGACTTTGATAAATGAAGGGCTTAGAGATTGTACTTGATGAACTTCAGTTTCTTACTCATGACTACTTGGAAGAGAACTGAACGATGGATAAAGGTTGAATATGTTTTGACCTGATCAAAAGAACGCAATACAAGATTTTTTCTCCACACTCATGCCGATTGCTTTTCAGAGGGCCTGAAGATCAAACCATTGATCTGATACCTGGAAGCACGCCACCGAATCAGCCACCTTACCGTGTGAGCCGAGTACAGAATGAAAAGATTATGAACCCAATGAAAGACCTCTTGGAAAAGGGTCTTGTCCAGCCTAGTACTTCACTGTATTGCTCTCCAGTGTTGTTGGTTTTGAAGAAAGACGGATCTTGGAGAATGTGCATCGATTATAGCACTCTCAACGAAATCACCATCAAGAACGGATTTCTGATTCCTAGGATCGATGATATACTCGACAGGTTATAGGGATCCTCGTGCTTTAGCAGGATTGACTTGAAGAGTGGATATCATCAGATCAGGATAGCGCCAGGAGATGTCTACAAGACAACTATTCGGACGACTTTTGGGTTATTTGAGTTTTTGGTGATGCCTTTTGGCTTAACCAATGCTCCTGCGACATTTAACCGGATGATGGACAGGATTTTTCGAGAGTACAGGCTATTTGTTGGCACTTTCTTTGACGACATCATTGTTTTCTCCAAGAATGAGGCAGAACATAGAGATCATCTGCTTCAAGTCTTTTAGGCATTACGAGATCACACGTTAGTGATTAATGCAAAGAAAAGTGAATTTTTCCTACCAGAGATACAATTTTTGGGACACATTGTGTCAGCAGCAGGAGTGCAAATGGACCCGGCCAAGATAGAGACTATCCGTGATTGGCCCAATTTGAGGAATGTCCATGAAGTTAGAAGCTTCTTGGACTGGACTCGCCTACAGCGGTTCATACGAAAGTTTGCAGAGATTGCTTCCCCTTTGCATACCTTGACACAAAAGGAGTACCTTTTTCGTGGGGACCCACAGAGGTGATTGCCTTTCGGACATTGAAAGAGAAATTGACTACAGGACCATATTTGACTTTGCCGACTTGCAGAAGTCATTTGAAGTATTTTGTGATGCTTGTGGTCGTAGTCTAGGTGCGGTCTTGATGCAAGAAGGCCATGTCATAGCTTACGAGAGCCGTTTGTTCTCTAGGCTGGAGATGACAGCACAGATCTATGAGAAAGAGCTTTTGGCGGTTATCCATGCTCTTACTCAGTGGCGGCATTACCTACTCGGAGCGGATTTTACTGTCTTTATAGACCCATCAGAGTTTGCGCTGCTTCTTGTCACAAAAGCAGCTTTCGGAAAAGCAGATGCGGTGGGCGAACATCTTGTCACAGTTTCACTTCCAGATTTTCCATGTGCAGGGACAAAGAATGTGGTGGCAGATGCTTTGTCTCGGAAACCGTTGGTTCTGGCTGTTTCCGCAATACATCATAGGAGCTTCGAGGATATGGTCGATCAGTATGCCACAGCCGTTGAGGGATAAGGTTATGACTGAATGCCACTGTCCACCTTTTACGGATCACCGCGGCATTGCTACCACCATGAAGGGGGTAGAGAGATACTTCTTTGGGCCGAGACTCAAAAAGGATGTGGAAGAGTTTGTGTGCAGTTGCTTGGTATGCCAGAAGGTCAAGTTTGACAGGCATAAGGCACACGGATTGTTACAGCCTTTACCCATACCCACCCACCCCTGGGAAAGTATTGCAATGGATTTCATTTTTGATCTCCCGAGAACACAGAATGATCACGATGATTTTCCGATTACATGGCACGTCTGAGACTATTGTCTCCGACATGTTGGAATTAGGGTTGCAGAGAAACACACAGCTTGGAGAAGACGAAGCAAGCTCAAGGCACACAATAGAGAGTGTGTTACTTAGTGTGCAATGGAAAGATTGATAGCCCTAGAGTGATGGGCGTATATACAATGCACGGGGGAAAAAACCTCCTAGAGAGGGAAAAAATACCCCGGCGGTCCTAGTGTGTTCACACACATCACTACCACATGTATATGGTAACAAATCCCCCGTGGAGTGATGCGGTGAACGAGAGCTGGCACATGAGTAAAGGGAAGTGCCATGCCCTGAGGACAGGATCAGTCCACAAAGGGGAGTAAGCCCAAAGCTTTGCGGAAAGCTTCAAGCTTCTCACGAGACAATGCCTTTGTGAAAAGATCTACAAGGTTGTCCTGTGTTGGCACATAAGCCAAGGTGATCTCTCCTGTTGAGAGCCTCTCCCTGACATAGTGGTAATGCACCTCAATGTGCTTTGTGCGAGCATGAAAAACTGGGTTCCTCGCAACTGCCAATGCGCTCTGACTGTCAGTGTAGATAGTGTTGGCAGTGTCCTGTCCAACACCCAAATCAGCCATAAGGCGTCTGAGCCATACACACTCAACCGTAGCTGTGAAGACTGCCCTGTACTCAGCCTCACAACTCGAAGTGGCCACAGTAGGTTGCTTCTTGCTCAACCATGATATACATGAACTGCCAAGCATGAAACAAAAACCACTTGTGGACACTCGCGTGTCAAAACAACCAGCCCAATCTGAGTCCGAAAAAGCATGTAAGTCTGGCGGCAATGATCCCCCCTTGGGATAAAACAAGCCAAGATGTAAAGTGCCACTAAGGTAGCGGAAAATTCTCTTGACAGCTTGCCAATGCTTAGACCCTGGGCTATGCATAAATCTGCTGACCTGTGAGACTGCAAACTGAATATCCGGCCTCGTGTTGCATACATAAATGAGGCAACCAACAGCAGTTTGGTAAAGAGTGACATCAGCAGGATCACCAACATCATGTAGACTCAACTTCAAACCTGTTTCCATGGGAGTGGCAATAGGTTTGCAATCCTCAAGTCCAAACTTACATAGCAATGTCTCTATGTAACTTTTCTGACACAAGGCAATACCACCATCACACTGCTTAAACTGTATACCCAAATAATGATGCAACAGCCTCAAATATTTCATCTTGAAAGTAGCATTCAAATCAGCCTTAAATTCAGCAATATGTCTCTCATTTGGTCCAGTGATCAACAAATCATCAACATAAAGAACCACAATGAGAAGTACATCACCCTCACGCTTTACATACAATGTGCTTTTTGTTGGATTGTTACGAAAGCCTTGTTTGACCAAATGAGTGTCAGCTTTCTCATACCAAGTACGAGGAGATTGCTTCAACCCATACAAAGCCTTGTTACATTTGCACACTTTGTCCTCTTGTCCTTTTATGACAAAACCGCGAGGCTGCGTTACATAAACTTCCTCAAATATGTCACCATTCAAGAAAGCAGTAACAATGTCTGATTGATGTACATCCCAACCAAAATGAGCTGCCAATGCACATAGAAAACGCACAGTAGTCATAAGACAAGTGGGAGCAAAAGTCTCTTCATAATCTATGCCTTTTTGCTGTGCATAACCCTTTGCAACAAGTCGAGCCTTATGGCGATCGATCTCACCATCCGGCTTGCGTTTCAACTTGTAAACCCACTTCGTACCAATGGCCTTTTTGCCAGGAGGCAAATCACATAAAGTCCATGTGTCATTCTCTATAAGTGCATCATATTCTGATTGCATGGCAGCCATCCAATTTTCTGAATTCTGTGCTTCATCAAAAGACAAGAGGCTCCTCAACATCATGTAAGCTAGACACAGCCAAAGCATAACAATCAGATGCATAAGATGCATGGTGAGAGCCTGAACGAGTACGACTAGACAAAGGTGCATCCAATTTACTGTCACGCAAAGTGTGCACCAGCCATTTTGGCATACCTCTAGCCTGCTCATTTTCAGCCCTTTCCTCATCAAGTACATCATGTACATCTGCATCAGTAATAGGCTGATCTAAAACATTTTCAGAAACCCCCATAGGCTGTACATTTGCCTCATTGGAACTTACATTCGTATTTCCACCACTAAAAAGAGGCAACAAAGTGTCATAAATGTCCTGTGAGCTTACATTACTGTCTCTAGTACATGATAACAAGGGCTGAGCAGAATCTTTCACAAACACTACATCCCGAGAAACCAGAATACGTTTTGTTTGCGGATGATACAACCTGTAACCTTTGCTTTCAGCACTATAACCAACAAAAATACATTTGACAGCCTTATCATCCAATTTTCTGCGCTGCACTTGTGGCACCAAAGCATATGCCAAACAGCCAAAAACACGCATGTGCTCAATAGAAGGCTTTCTATCATGCCATGCTTCATATGGAGTAATAGACTGCAAAGCTTTCGTAGGACACTTGTTTAGTACATAAGTGGCACACATGATGGCCTCAAGCCAAAAAGAATGCGGCAAAGCTTGACTTTTGACCATACATCGTGCCATTTCCGTCAGTGACTTGTTTTTCCTCTCAGCAACACCATTTTGCTGAGGCGTATAAGGCACTGTACATTGGTGTTTTATCCCACGACTAGCCAGAAATGCATTAAATTCATGAGACATATACTCCCCCCCTCGATCTGAACGGAGGGTGCCCATAGTACATTTCGAGACATTTTCAGCCATAGCCAGAAATTGTTTGAAGCACATAAAGACTTCGGACTTCGCTTTAAGCGGAAATACCCATGCATGCCTGGAGTAATCATCAATGAAAGTCACGAAGTACAGGTAATTGCCCAAGGACGGAGTTTGCATGGGCCCACAAACATCACTATGCAAAAGCTGCAACCTGCATGTGGCCCGAGCTGAACTATCCTTTGGAAATTTAGAACGTTGTATCTTACCCAAAATACAGCCTTCACAAACATGTTTGACAGGTGCTCCAAGAGGTGGCGAAGAAGCAACCATATCAGATTTCTGCAAACGCAGCAAACTGGCAAAATTCAGATGACCAAAACGTGCATGCCAAAGTTTGCATCTGAAATAGCCCTTGAATCTGCAACAGCATTTGCAAAATTTTGTCCACACTTGTCATACAAAGTGAGCTTATATAGCCCACGGTACAAAAGCCCAGATGCAACAATTTCATCACCAAAACAGTCATCCACAAATTTGATTACAAGTCCAAGTCTAGCAAGTGCGGATACAGACAAGAGATTCTTCTTGATCCCAGGTACATAAAGTGCATCAACAAGTGTGAAGGAACTGCCATTAGCAGCAGTGAGCACAATCTTTCCAACTCCCTGAACTGGATAAGAGGCGTTGTTGGCACAAGTGACCGAATTCCCATGAGGGACTGACTCGAGAGAGAGAAAACAATTCACGATGTGAGGTAATGTGCTTTGTAGCACCACTGTCGAAATACCACACATGTCAATCTGCAACAATTGACAA
Source organism: Adiantum capillus-veneris (assembly GCF_014529385.1). NCBI lineage: Eukaryota > Viridiplantae > Streptophyta > Polypodiopsida > Polypodiales > Pteridaceae > Adiantum > Adiantum capillus-veneris. Next base: position 126,388 of record NW_028221426.1, on the reverse strand, counting down.
GCATGCATCATGGACAGCAGGATTGTAAGTGCACTCTGCGCTAAAAGCCCATTGTGCATCAACATCAGCATTACAGTCTCCTTTCACAGAAGACTCAACAATGGCTGCATTTGTAGTGGAACCAGCATTTGCAGTGGAACCACCCTCTTTCTTCTTAGCCTCTTTGGCCTTCAACTTAGGACACGACTTGATCAAGTGATCATTGGCTTTACAATAATGGCAACGCATCTTCTTTTTGCCCTTATCACCAGAATTGCCAGACGAAGTGCTGCCAGCAGAAGCATTAGGAACAGAATTTTTGCCACTCGCAGCAGAACCATAAGAAGTGGCTGCATTACTGTTACCACCCTTTCTTTGAGAAGCAATAAAAGCCTGTTCAACTGCACGCTGCCTAGTCCTGTTTTTTCTGGAAAGTGACTCTTGCAACAGCAATGTGCATAATGCATCAAACTTGACAACTTCAGGATTTCCTTGGGTCATCAGTCTCCAAGTACTAGCAAAAGTCTGGTAGGAATCTGGTAAGGCATCAAGAACCGTCTGCACAAGGGAACTGTCTGAAATGACTTCACCTGCAGAAATAAGCTGCTCATTGATATCCTTGACACTAGCAAGGAAAGTGTCCATATCATCTTCCTCATGCATAATCTTCGATTCCAGCTCTTTACACAGCAAAGCAATTTTAGCCTCATTGCGGCTTGCATAAAGACCTGCTAAAATATCCCAAGCTTGCAGATTTTGCTGAACGGATGTGAGGAACAACGGTGCGCTTCACAGACAACGCAATCAGTGCATGAGCCTGCGCATCCTTAACATCCCAACGAGCTTGTTCTACCGTAGGCAAAACAACTCTAACAGCTACAATCCTTGCAGCAAGACCTGCAACATCCTCAACATCGCCTACATCCTCAGAACCAGGACGTACATCAATGCCCTGCACAATGTTCCAGACACCCTTTGACACAAGAACATGTTGCATCATATAAGCCCACATAGGGTAGTTGTCCCCATCCAACCTGTCCTCAGCAGCAAACATCTTGAACACATCTGTGTTGTTGTTGTCAGCCATGATAAATGCTGCACCTGATGTGAAAACTATCCAAAAATAGGAGAAACGGAGCGAGAACAACCTGTGCTATATAGCACAAACCGTAGAAGACTATAAGGCACCTGTTATGCAGAAAACGGCACTGACAGAAATTCTGCACAAAATGACGAAATAGCCTGTGCAGTACTGCCTGTAGTGGAAACGGAGGCCGAAATGAGCCCAAATCAAAATTCTGAGCAGACCAAGCTCTTCGAGATCTCCCAAAATTTTTGTCGACCTGCGATCGCTCGCCAAAGCTCACTGAAATCGGAGAAAGTGAGCAGGCATGGCTAGAGCAGCGGGCGACTAAGCCCGGGAGGGCGTGACCTGCTCTGATACCAATTGTTGGAATTAGGGTTGCAGAGAAACACACACAGCTTGGAGAAGACGAAGGAAGCTCAAGGCACACAATAGAGAGTGTGTTACTTAGTGTGCAATGGAAAGATTGATAGCCCTAGAGTGATGGGCGTATATACAATGCACGGGGGGAAAAACCTCCTAAAGAGGGAAAAAATGCCCCGGCGGTCCTAGTGTGTTCACACACATCACTACCACATGTATATGGTAACGCGACAGAGACCCCAGATTTATGAGTTTGTTTTGGAAGGCAATTTGGGAGAACATTGGCACGCAGTTGCAGTTCTCGTCATCGTTCCACTTGCAGACTGACGGGCAATTTGAGATTGCCAATTCAGTGATTTTAGATTTATTGAAGTCTTGTGTCTCGGATCAGAAGACTCAATGGGAAAAGAACCTATCTTTGGTGGAATTTGCCTACAGTAACACGATACACTCTTTGACGGGGAAGACGCCATGTGAGATTGTTGAAAGTGTTGCGAAGGTTCCATCCTTCCTGAGCACGAAAGATTAGATATTGGAAGCGGATGAATATTCGTGAGATTTGGATATGGCTTTTGCCAAGGTTCGCGAGACTTTGCAGGAGTCTCAAGAATGACAGAAAAAGGCAGCGGATCGCCATCGTCGCGACTTGAAATTAAAGGAGGATGATTGGGTGCTCTTACTTTTGAGAAGGCACGCCTACGAAAGAAAAAGGGAAAGCAGAGGCTTTTTCCAAAGCTTAGTATGCGATACTACGGACCTTTCCAGATCACTGACAAGATAAATGATGTCTCCTTCCGATTGAAACTGCCAGATACTTGGAGGATTCACAATGCATTGCATGTGAATCTCTTGAAACCTGTTAAGGGTGATTTGCCTGATGAGCAAATCGAAGTGGAAGAAAACGAGGAGATCCTTGTTCCTGAACAGATTTTGGCACATAACGATACGAAGAAAGGTAAAGTCCGAAGGCGGTTCTTGGTTAAATTCAAGAACTTTCTTGCATTTGATGCGAAGTGGATGGAGGAGGAGGACCTAGCAGATACTCCTCAGATTGTGAAACTTTACCTCGATGTTTTGGTTTAGCATAGTCTACTCCAAACGGAACCCAGAAACTCAGCTTGGCCGAAGATATGGTGCAGTGGGATGCACAAGAGGGGAGTTACTCCGCTCCTTTGTCAACAGATGCCTCGATTTTGATACTAAAGTCACTGATGTCTCTTTGAGCTTCAGGGATACTGAGAGCTGACAGTATTCTGCTGGATGACTTTATGAAATGGAATTCCTTATAATGATACTGATTTGTTCTTGACTTCTTGTGAGTGTAGGAATTGATAGCCGAAATGACTGCAGCATTTTGGTCTACTTGATCTCGAATAGACATGGTTGCAATAGGGGTTAGTCAATCGGACATCGATGAGGTCCCGATTGGACCTAGATGTGATTGCTAGCTACATTGCCGATAAATCATGGTCTAATATCCGAATGAATGTTGAATGTCATGTGATGTCCTGTGATGTCTTGTGATGTCGTGTGATGTGACTGTCGATTTTTGTACATGTGCTAGATGTGTGTTCCTAGTACGTAGGTACTAACAGTCAGTGTTTGCTAAGACGGTTTATGGCTTTTGTCGGTTTTGCAGGTGTAATCGCGGTCGATTACAATGTTTTCAAGAGGGGGGTATGTCACAAAGTGATGACGTGGCGGACATCAAAAACCCTAAAATTCTTGCAAACCCTAATTTCTGCCAGAAACCTTAATTTCCGGAAATTGCGGAGGCTATTAAATTTTTTTATTTTTTATTTTTTGGAAAATGAAGAGCGACTCGAATTTTGCTTTTTTTTATAAAAAAAGAGAAAAAGACTCTCTAAGAGAGAGAGAGAGAACTGATGCTTTTTATTTTAAAAGCTTTTGGGGCTCTGCTTTTGGGCATCCCTTATAACCTTTAAATTAGTGGTGAGGGCCTCACTTCTCAGAGCATGTGGACGCAGAGTCTGAGAGTGAAACCCTAACCGCTCTCTTGTACTTTGATGATTGATTAATACAAAAATAAATACCGAAAGGGGCGCCAGTCTTTGGGGCCAATATCTCTAGGCACGGAACTCCGCCGGGCCAGTGCAAATCTGTTGTGATCTGTGAATTGTTTTGAAGTGGTTATTTGGTGCTGTCGCGGTTGATTCTTGACTTGGAGTGTCCAAGTCTGTTACAAAGTCCGCCTTTCTTTCTACTTTTCTTGCTTCGCGTTCTAACTTCCTTTCCATAAATAACTGCTTCAACTCCTCCATAAGAGTTAGTGCAATCCTTGGCATAGATGGGGAAGGGGAAGGTCGGAAAAACCTCATGGTGGGGAAAATTCTTCTTCGCCTCTCTCATGCTCATCACCTCCAAGCAAAGTATCCATTCCGCTTCGACTGATGACCATCTACTGAAGTCGTGGATTCTTGTGGGTTTGTGTGGTCTTGGGTTCTTAAGTTTAGGAGGAACTTGGGTTCTTATGGGTCTTGGTTCTTGGGTTCTTGAGTGTCTTGAGGTTCTTCTTTCGCTTGCAATCTGTGTTAGAGAAGGATCTTCTCTTCACCCGAGCTCTTCTCTTTTCCGCGGGTGCACCCCTTGGCGGGCTTGCGCTCGCACCAAGGTTGCTTTTTCCCACCTCACGTCGATTGGCCGGCCGCTAAGTGCACGATCCGCTCTCAATGAGTGAAAAGAGGCACAAGGGGAGGCTGGACAAGCCCTTGGGTTTCCTGTCACTCTTCAAAAACACGATTAGGAATCGACACGCCTAAGAGGTCTTGGGTTACGTACGACCGCAACAAGCAAAAAAATTATTGTGGCTCTTTCCTTGAGTGATATAGAACATTGCCAAAGCTCTGATACCAATGTAAGGTGCAGCGGAAGTGAATGTTGAACTTTGCTCAAGATGAGTGCTCCGAACTGTGCTCAAGGTTCCTTTTACTTACGGAAGGGAGAGCCTTCCCTTCCTTTAGTGAGAGAGTGCAATGGACACAAACAAAGTGAATGGGCACTATGACCCTCCTTCGAAGGCCCCACTCTCTATGGTGAGAGTGGTCTACTTATGATTGCACAAATCTCTACAATGCTTGGACTTGCCGACGATGTCGACGACGACGACGAGACGGGCTGAAATCTGAAAATGCGAAGGGCTGAAATCTGCTAATCTTCTATCTGTTGAATTCTGACTCTATTTCGATGACGATGTCGATGGCGACGATGCAATAACGACGCGCTGAAAACGCAGATGCTGAAATCTGCGTTTTCCGGGCTGAAACTGTAAACTTTGTGGGATCTGACCGTGCGGCGAGGATCTGTTGCGGGAAGGTGAGATTTGCGAGGTTCGGGGGTTCTTCTGCGGGTTCTAAATGCTGAAAACTGAAAACGCTGATGCTTGTGGGGATTCCGTCGCCAAGATCTGCATAAACGTTGAAGTGATGCAAAAACGCTAGGGCTGAAAATGGTCTTGCTGTGGAGAATCTGCTAACGATGGGGAGTCTGCTGCTTCTTGTTGTCGCCATGTTGTTGTCAAAGCAAAAACGTTGGCTGATCTGAGGTTTTGTCCAAAAATTCTAGCCTTTTGCTGTGCAGCAAAAATGCTAGGGCCTCTTGGGGGTTCTGCTGAGAAGTTGCCTGGTGAGCGAGTGCTCCTGCTGCCTCTTCTGCGAGAAAGTGCTAGCTCTGGTTTGCTTATATATTTCATTAGCAAAATTGGCCTACCTAGTTTCCAACAAAAGTTACTTAATAAATAAGCGAAAAATGTCAAAAATAGGGAAGATAGGTTTTAATGCACTGAAAAATTCCCCTGATGGATTCTGATGGAAATGCTGATGATCATGCTGTGTGCAACCAGAGTATATGCATCTACTCTAAGTGTCTGGACATGCTCGGTCTGCGAACAGACTCATAAAAGTGCTAGAACACTTCCTATTCTAGATTGACTGAACTGAACTAAACCCATGTCATGAAGTAGCTTGTCCATGTACACATAGGGTTAGATGTGTCACGTGACAAAGTAAAAGCCCAAAAAGCTACGGCCATCGTGCACAGCTTTCAAGTTTGGCCATGTCTTGATTGCTTCAACCTTGGCAGAATCCATTTGGACACCATCCTTCGACACTATGTGGCGAAGAAAGTGGATCTCCTCCAAGAAGAATTCACCTTTTTTAGGATTGACAAGCAAGTTGTTACTGCGTAGCCCTTCGAACACAATGGTTATGTAACCGGCCTATTAACTCAAAAAGGGCGGTAGACTTTACTTCAAACCTTGATTTAACTTTCACCCATTATTAGTCGTCTATTCTACCTGTACTATAATGACACAAGAGAGGGGAATGGGGTACAGATGCTAGAATGCACGTGTATGCGAGTCAGACACTAGATTGGCCCCTAAATAGGCGCCCCTTTCGGTATTTCTTTATTCTTTTACAGTTAAGAGGAAGTACAAAGAGTGCTTATAGCACTAAACCTGTATCCCGCAGTTTCTATCCTGTTTGGAGGAATTTGGGCAGCATAACGACGCAGAACCCTGCCCAAAACAGTCTGCAAGTAGGGAATCCTAAGGAGACTACTGTCCTTGTCCCGATTCCACCTTTAATTGACCAAAACAGGGCATAACCAGCCTCTGTAATTTCTGGTTATTGACTGGTTTTTCTATGTTTTCAGCTCCCTGTAGCCCCTGCAGTGTTCCCTACACCTTGGACTAGTTGCCCCTTGAATCTGGAAGGATTTAGAGCATCGAAACAGCCCCAAACCTGCAAAAATCAGAGTTCCGGGAATCCTAATCTGTATCCAACAATACAACACCTGTTTTGGCTAAATTTTGGCAGCACAACGGCTCCAAAATTGATGCCAAACAATTCCCAACACTGGAACTTGATTCAATTGACAAAAACCCTCTGATTCCAACTCAAAAAGAGCAATTACAGCTCGCTGGAATTTCTGGTTTTTCACTTGTTTTGAGCCCCAACACTTCCCAGAAGTGTTCTCTGACAATTGGACACTATTCCCAATGCATCGGGCATCCATACGGCTGCAAAACAATAAATTTCAGACCGCTGTATTTTCTGGTTAGGACCTGTTTTTGACCTAATTTCAGCTGTCAACTGTCCCCTGCACTGTTCCCAATGCCTTGGACTACGTGTCCCTTGATTATGGCATGATTCGGAGCACAAAACAGTCCCAAAACAGCCCAAAATCAGCAATAAAACAGTGCTGATTTTTGTGTGTTTACTTGAGAGGTTATCACCCTCTCGTTTCCCTGCTTTGGAGTAGCTAACTGGAGTGAGAGGTGTGCAGGTCATGACATCCTGCACCTCACTGTACATAGAGGGTAAGCCAACACTCCATTGAAGCTCTCCCACCTGTGATAGCACTGAATAACGAGCTCACAGCTGAAAATCACGTTTTTGCCTTCTCTTTAAGTAGTAAACTGGCCTCAGAGTGCCAAGTGTCACTCATTTGTGCATTTTCCCGCTTTAGACCCTTGGGTCTAATTAATATCTCACCTGCAGCCTCAGTTGACTTGGCCACAGAGTAACAAAATGATCCCCATGTCAAACTGCACGCAATGACACGAAGACATTTTGCCGCCCAAAAATAACAATCCCTAAAATTTAGGAGTTTCTGCCATTACATTCTTCTAGGTCATCTGACCCTCTTTGTACAGTGCAGCCACACCCAGAACTGAAATGTAGCCTATGTAGCAAAGGATTCCGCTTTGGCTGGCCAATGAACCCACTTTGGCTAACCATAGTCCTTGTCCAACCTTAGTGCTCTTTAGCCCTCAGGCTTGGACTCTCTCTGAACAGTTCCACACTGGCTATGCAATGCAGGGCTGTTAGATTTCCAGAGGGGTGTTTCCAAAAGGTAAAACAACCGAAATTCCCCAAAGAAAGAGAAAATGAACAAAAATGGAATTGCCACTGGCTGGTGACATTAAGTGTCACCTATGCTCCTTGTCTTTGAATAGACTATCATGTCATCAAAGAATGTGTCGACAAACTTTTAATGTGGGCGGAAAATCCGATCCATCATCCTATTGAACGTAGCAGGCACATTTGTAAGACCGAATGGCATCACTAAAAACTCATACAGACCAAATGTCGTCCTAAACGTAGTCTGGTGCACATCCTTTAGCCTAGTACGAATCTGATGGTACCCACTCTTAATGTCTATCCCCGAGAGGATCTTACTGGATCCAAAGCTTAGAGAGCGAGTGGAGGCACTTTGGACAGAGAGCCTGGACACGTATCCCTGCTGGTGAGTGGCATTTGGACTGGTTGATCTTTGTCGCTGCTTCTTTCAAGAGTCTGCAACTCGTTTGGCTGCAGCCATGGAGGAGGAGAAGCGTCTTCAACGTCTCATTGTTTCCTTGCAAAGGATACAGGAGTAGCATCGAGACAACCCTGGTTGGAGGAGCAGATGTAGCAGGCTAGGCAAGAGTTGGTTAGCATTGAGGAGCGGCGTCATGAGTTTGCCTTCTATCGGCAGGCATCTCAGTGGACCCAGGTGGGTGGCATTTATTGGGGCGTTTTTTGAGACAGTGGGGCCACGCCATGCTCACACCAGTGTAAGTCAGTTGAGGAGCCACGACAGATTAGTTGTTGTAGAGCCTGAGGACAACTGCTACTGTCTTCTAACGTGCTTTGTTGTCAGCTGAGCCTTAGTCAGAGCGTCAGGATGCATGCAAAGAGCAGGTTTGGGCATAGATGCCTTGCCTTGTTGCTGAGGAGATGCGATAGAGACTTGAACTTCCCCTCCAGCTAGAGGAGCTCCATGAGGTCCTGAGAGCACTCCCCCCAGGTAGTTGTCGAGGGGAAGATGGTTTGACTCCTAGCTTCTTATTGGGACTTGCTTGGTTCAGATCTTTGCAGCGCATTCCAACACGTTTTGCATACTGATGAGATGCCTGACAGCATGAGTGAGGGCTTGATCTACCTTATTCCCAAGGAGGGAGGCTCCTTGGATGAGATTCGACAGTGGCGACCCATTACCATCCTCAATTCATCCTCCAAAATTCTAGCAAAGGCTCTAAGCTGGAGGATCCAGCCACTACTATAGACAACATTATACATGGTGGGACCCAAACAGGTTTTGTCAAGGAGCGTAGTATCCTTGACAACATCTTCACTTTTTGGGAGTCTCTGCCCTTGCGCGTCTCTGAGGAGAAGATTTGGTGATACTCCTCCTCGATTTTGAGAAGGCCTACGACAGTTGACTGGGACTTCTTGGAGGGCACTCTACGCTGGATGGGTTTCACAGATGCTTGGATCAGAGGTATGTCAGCTCTCTACACCAGCTGAGTGGCTCACCCCTCTAGAGAGAGCAGCTCCGAGGTGGATGGGGGCCTTCACGTGACTGGAGGTTCTTATCGCAGTTCGTGCTTGCTCGGAGTCCGTACCTTGAGATCCAGGGCGAGGGTCGACTACTCAAAGTCTCAGTAGAGGCTCCACAAGTTGCAAAGTGCTGTTTTCAGAGGATACGAGTAGTGGGCATCTATGGGAGGACCTGTGTCACAGATCCTGACCCAGCAGATCTTGAGACAGGCCACTGGAGGCTTTGGGCATGGGAGAGCTGCCCTCTGGCACGAGTGCAGTGGGACCCTGGAGAGTGGTTTTGGAGAGAACCCTTCTCTTTAGCCAACCATCTTGGGATCCCTTTCTTTCAGTACACTGCTCGACTGGGGCGACACATACTGGTAGCACGGAGAGAGGCTCGTCCGGCTACAGCACCTCACTGGCAGGAGGAGGGTCTCACAGCTGGGTTCTTGTCGGGCTTTTGGGAGCGGTTATTGGACTTCAGACAGCTGATGCGAGTCACTTTGTTCCAGTGGCTAGTTGCACACATAGCGAACAATAGTGGGGAGCTGGTTGGTACATAGTGGCCTTTCGGCAGTCTGTGTAGCTTGTGATCATCCTTTGGAGAGTTGGCGTCGTTGTTTGTGGGATTGCCCCATGGCACATGAGGTTTGGCTTCAGGTTCTTCGGCTGATGCCAGCTCTTTCCACAGCGAGACAATACACTTGGGGTGTTGCTGCCTGGTCCACCCTCACAAGCCCGACCCTACAATTTGAGCTATCTTCCACTAGCAGGATGATAGTGATCCAAGGGGTCGACCTACACTTCAGCCTGCTACAGAGCTTACCCCCCAAGAGTGGTACAGTGAGAGAGGTGTGTGTTGGGAGCTCGTCTGTGGTATGACACTCTGGTTCATTTGGCGTGCCCGTTGCTTCCGCATCTTCGAGGCTCGCCTTGTGCTAGCGGCAGAGATTGTTTGCGACTTTTGGGTGGAGTTGATCCATACTCTTAGGGGTCAGTTCAAGAGACTCCAAGGCAGCTGTGACCGCGTGCGGGAGCGCAGAGAGGCTTTCCTGCGACTTTGGCGCCCAGGGTGAAACCGGCCTGTTCAATCCAAAAAGGGCGGTAGACTTTACTTTAAACCTTGATTTAGCTTTCACCCATTATTAGTCGTCTATTTTACCTGTACTTTCAAGACACTGCAAAAGGGGAGAGGGATACAGGCTGCTAGATTGCACCTGTATGAGTAGACAGACACCAGATTGGCCCCTAACTTAGGCGCCCCTTTCGGTATTTCTTTATTGTTCAAAAGAGGGAATAAACGCTGTGGTTCCTACAAGCTGCCCCGCACAAACTCGGCTGAATTTCCACTGTTCCAGCCCGATTTCGGCAGCATAACTGTACTAGAACCCTTCACGGTCAGTATTCCCACGCATTGACTGACTTTCCCGACGCATACGGGCACTTTGCAAAACCTGGCGAGAATCTGCAGCACGCTGAATTCTCTGTTTTCAGCCCTGAAAATGCTCCAGATCGCCTGTACAGCGGTCCCCTTGCGTCCCCGAACCTCCTGGGGGTATTAGGGTCCGTTTAGGGCCAAAACCCTAAACCTGCAAAAATACACAGCAGGCTGTAATTCACTGTTTCGGGCTCCGTTTCGCGTGCCGGTCGCATCCCTAGCAAGTCCTCGAGCTCCCGCACCTGTAGGGCTACTTGCCCTTTGAATCGGACGAGATTTCTGGCGTGAAACCTCTCCGAATTCACCTGTACCTGCGGGGGGATTAGCCGCTAGCTAATCCAGTACCTGTGCAAGAGGCTCTTGCCTCGGCAATCGCGCATGAACCCACACAACTGTACATTGGTCAAATGAAGAGCCCACTAGAGGGGCATAACATACTGCCAAAGGGGAGAGAGAGGGCAGTGCGTAGCGTGCAGGGCATCACTCCTGGCACCGCACTGTGCATAAGAGGGAAAGCAAGCACTCCATAGCTCTTAACCTGTGACAGAGACTTGCAAAATGAGCCTCCCAACTATAAATCACGTTTTTGCCTTCTCTATAAGTAGTAAACTGGCCTCAAAGTGCCAAGTGTCACTCATTTGTGCATTTTCCCGCTTTAGACCCTCGGGTCTAAAAATATCTCACCTGCAGCCTCTGTTGACTTGGCCACAGAGTAACAAAATGATCCCCATGTCAAACTGCACGTAATGACGCGAAGACATTTTCAGGTCCCAAAATAGCAGTTCCCTAAATTTTAGGAGATGCTGCCATTGTATCTTTCTAGGTCATCCGACCCTCTTTGTACACTGTGGCCACATCCAAAACTGAAATGTAGCCTCTGTAGCAAAGGATTCCACTTTGGCTAGTCAATGACCCCACTTGGCTAACCATAGTCCTTGTCCAACCTTAGTGCTCTCTTGCCCTCAGGCCCGGACTCCCTCTGGACAGTTCCACACTAGCTATGCAATGCAGGGCAGTTAGATTTCCCGAGGGGTGTTTCCAAAAAGTGAAAGTAAATAGATAATAAGAAAGAAATCAACAAAAAGGATAGATAGTAGTCACACGCTGGTGACATACCCCCCTCTTGAAATCTCAAACGTCCTCGTTTGCATCTATGTCGTACAAGCTCCTAGTCAACATTGATGTATTCAACACCTGTCGACACATGTACGACACATACATGCTCATTGTCAACCCTGGTGTATTCAACACCTCGTCGACTCATGTATTGCTTGCGTGTGAACCCTGTCCCAATGACATAGTGGTAGCTTCACACTCTGCCATTGCTTTGAGTCACTAACTTTCCAATGACAAAATGGTAGCTGCACATTTTGCCACTGTCTTATAGTACACGTTGGATCCCGTAACACTTTCGAGCATACCCAAACCGACAGTTTAAGAATGCAGTTACACATGTACTCTTCAATAGAAGCAATCACTGTATCCTTGACAAACTGACAAGAAATACTCACTTCTATAGCACTAATCAAACTTTTGGACATTCCATAAGAGCAATTGCCAAACTGACAATCTGTACAGCTCTAACATTCATGTAACAGGTATTTGATTTGAGCTCACTTTAAATACCTTGTACATCATTTGTTTCAGAAGCCATTGTCACACTGACAATCCATTTAGCTTTGAAACTCAAGGGGTCAAGGTAGGTTGCAAATCGAAGGCTTCCAGGTAAAGTGATAACACAGTTGGTGACTCTGCAAGTTCACCTTCTTCCATCCACTTAGCATCCATTGGTGGATAGTTTCTGAACTTTACCAAGTAACGCCTAGCAACCTTGCCTTTCACTTTCCTTTCTTTGTGTGCCAAAATCTGTTCAGGGACCAAGATTTCGTCAAGTTCCTCGACTTCCGGCTGATCTTCAGCTGGTATATCTTCTGGCACATCACCCACATAGGGTCTGAGAAGACTCACATGAAACGCATTGTGAATCTTCCAACTGTCAGGCAATTTCAGCCTATATGCAACATCACTGATTATGTCGCACACTTGAAAAGGCCCATAGTAACGCATGCTGAGCTTTGGAAACAGTCTTTCCTTGCCCTTCATCTTCTTTAACCTTGCCTTTTCAAAGCGTAAAAGCACCCAATCACCAAGTGAATATACCACTTCACGACGGTGACGATCAGCTGCTTTCTTTTGCTTTGCCTGAGTCCTTTCTAAGGCCACTTTGACCTTCTGGTACATTTCATCCATGTCCTGAACATACTTATCTGCTTCAAATATCTTGTCCTTTGTATGCAGTATGGGAGGAACTTTCTTGCCACCTTCAACTATCTCAAAAGGTGCCTTGCCAGTTGATGAATGCACTGTATTATTGTATGCATACTCCACCAATGGCAAATACTGCTCCCACTTTCCTTTATGCTCTGACACATAGCACTTCAGCAGATGTAGGACAGTAGAATTTGCCTCTTCTGACTGCCCATCTGTTTGAGGATGAAATGACGAAGAGAATTTGAGCGTGGTACCCATATTCTCAAACAAGCCTCTCCAGAACAAACTAGTCATGCGTGGATCACGGTCGCTAATAATCGACTGTGGCATGCCATGATACTTGAAAATATTGCTCATAAACAAGCGTGCCATCTGATCTGGCTTTATCTTCTTCCTGACAGGAATAAAATGAGCCTGTTTGCTGAATCTGCAAATAATGGTCCAAATACCATCATTTCCTGTCTGCGTTCTCGGAAGATCAAAGATAAAATCCATAGCAATACTTTCCCATGGTTTATCTGGAATAGGTAGTGGTTGCAATAACCCTGGTGCCTTTTGCCTGTCAAACTTGACCTTTTGGCATATTAGGCATTCTCGCACAAAGGCATCCACATCTCTTCTCAATGTAGGCCAATAGAAGAATGTCTCAACCGCTTTAACTGTAGCATCGATACCACGATGCCCTGCATACGGTGGGACATGACTCTCTTCCATAACTTTGCGTCGCAATGGCTTTGTGACACACAATCTGCCATGCATCATCATGAACCCGTCTTTAAGAAGATAGTGTTCATGACGTTGTCCATCCATTAGTTGCTCGAAGACCCTTGCAAAATCTTCATCATTTGCATACTGTTCTCTCATATCATCAAGTTCATGATGATAAGGAATCGACACAGCTGAAATTTGTGGCTTCCTTGACAAGGCATCAGCCACAACGTTCTTCTTGCCTTCCACATGCACAATCTGAAAATGGAACATGGACAAGATATTTGCCCATCGCATATGCTTCTCAGATAACTTTGTCTGTGTCAAGAAGTATCGCAAGGTCTGATGGTCCGTTTGGACAACAAAGTCTGCACCTAGCAGGTAGTGTTTCCAACTTAAGAGCGCATGAATCACAGCCAGTAATTCTTTCTCATAGACCTGCATGGTCATCTCTGGCCCTTGCAAAATTCTGCTCTCATAGGCTACTACCCTGCCATCTTGCATTAGCACAGCACCAATGCTACTACCGCAGGCATCACACTGGACCACAAATGACTTCCTAAGATCTGGCAACACAATGACTGGATCTGAAGTCATCTTTTCCTTTAAGAGATTAAAAGCTGAAATCTCTTTTTGTGTCCATCTAAAGGTGACTGCCTTCTTTTGAAGAGCATGTAAAGGTGAAGCAATCTCAGCGAAATTTCGGATAAACCTTCTGTAATAGGAGCATAGTCCCAAAAAGCTTCGGACATCATGCACCGTCTTCAAATTTGGCCATGACTTGATCGCTTCGACTTTTGCAGGATCCATTCTGACACCATCCTTTGAGACAATGTGTCCCAGAAAGTGAATCTCTTCCAGAAAAAACTCACTTTTCTTTGCATTGATGAGCAACCTATGACTGCGTAGCTCTTTGAACACAATGGCCAAGTGATGCCTATGCTCCTCTTCATTCTTTGAGTAGACTATCATGTCATCAAAGAATGTACCAACAAACTGCTGGTGTGGACGGAAAATTCTGTCCATCATCCTATTAAACGTAGCAGGAGCGTTTGTGAGACCAAAGGGCATCACTAAAAATTCGTAAAGGCCAAACGTCGTTCTAAAAGCAGTCTTGTGCACATCCTCTGATCTAATGCGGATCTGATGATACCCACTCTTTAGATCTATCCTGCTAAACATAGCTGCTCCTTCTAATTTGTCCATAATATCATCAATTCTAGGTATAGGGAACCTATTCTTGATGGTATTCTTGTTCAGTGCACGGTAGTCGATGCACATACGCCATGAGCCATCCTTTTTCTGCACCAACAATACTGGAGAACAGAATGGAGATGAACTGGGCTGAATCAGCCCCTTTTCTAACAACTCCTGTACTTGGCTCATTATCTCTTTCTGCTGAGCCGCACTAACCCTATACGGAGGCTTATTTGGTGGGCTACAGCCTGGCACCAAATCTATCGCATGGTCCTCGGGTCTGTCTGGCGGTAATTGAGACGGTAATGAATCGGAAAAACAGTCACTATACTGTTGTAAAAACATTGACCTTTCTTTATCTAGCACAGATAAATTTGATTCATCACAATCTGACACTTCACGTGCAAAAACCAAGTACGCAGAAAGATGCTTTTTCATTACAGAAGTAATAGCAGAAGCTGATACAGTAGGAATAGACTCCCCTTTAAGCTTTACATCCAGAATGTGAGTCTTTCCCCTGCTCTGTACAGTGATCTTTTTGTTGTAGGCATCCATGATTCCCTGTACACGAAATAACCAAGGAATACCTAACAACACATCACATCCGTCCAGTGGCATGATGTAAAATTCTTCAGCATCTACATAGGACTGGATATGTAGACGCAACTTTCCAATGATGGGTGTCACAGCCTCTGTATGGCCAGGACATGCCAAACCTGCCTCTGCTGTATACCCCATCTCTTCAGGTCTGATTCCCAACTTTGAAGCCAATTCTGGGGAAATGAAGTTGGCTTTGGCACCTGGATCAAAGAAGATAAGCACTGTTTGATCCCTAACCTTTCCCCATGCTCTGCAAAGCTCACTCGCATCTGAATTTGGCTTGTCGCCCACCATATCTGGCACTAGACCAGCCATGGGCTTCTTTCCTTTCTTGTCTTTCTTGTCTTCAGAATCAGCTGGCCTTTTCTTTGTAGGACAATTGTAAGCAATGTGGCCAGGCTGCTCACATATAAAGCATTTGTTCTCTGTCCTTAGGACCTTCTTTTGCTCTTCTGACTTGCGAGGAAAACGTCTTTTCCATTTCTTTGCGGGTCCTTTTTCTGATTCAGCCGTAGCTTTGTCTTTCCCTGCGTTGGCCGACTCCTGAGTCCCTTTAGGAGCCTCATTGGGAACGTGCTTCTTGGCTGAATTTTTCTTGCCTGATCCTGCCTTGACGCCAGTGTTAAATTCACAATCTTCTCCCTTGAGCAAACCATTGCCAGTGTTTGCTACCTCGATGAGCTGCGTCAAAGTAGTGACTTTTGTCTTCGTACAGTACTTTCTCAATCCTTTAGGTAGGCCACAACAGTATTTTTCAATCTGTTCTGTCAATGGCACAAACCTATAGGAAGTTACGGGAAGTAGAGCTTTCCAAAACTTCCGATTGTAATCATCCAGATTTCTGCAAGTGGCAGCATTAAGCTGGTGCCATTCTGTCATGACATCTGCTTCGAAATCATCAGATAACCATGCTGCTGCAAAAATCTGCTTGAAGTAAATCCATGTGGACGGAGCTTGCCCTTGAAGCAATAAAGTTGTCCACCATTGTCCCGCATTCCCTGTCAAGAAAGTGGCTGCCTTGCGGACCTTTGAAGCCTCTGTAAAGTTTCCCCCTGCATAGGCCTTGTCAAACTGCTGGAGGAATGAAAGAGCCTTCTTCCTGTCATCAAACCCTGTAAAGGTCGTGAATGACACTCCTTTGCCACCTTCTTTGTACGGAGTTGGCCTCTCCAGCGGCGTTAAATTGTCATATGGAAGTGACTAAAACATGGGAACACTAATAGGGTTCATCTGTGTTCCTTGGCCGCTATTAACTTGACTTGGAAACGCCATATTTGGCTGCTGATTTGTAATTCCAGCCATACCAAAATTTGCTTGTGGCATCCCAAATTGTCCCTGAGTGCTTTGAAACCCTGGTTGCATACCCATGACACTGTACATGGGGTTAGGCATCATCGTTTGAGCACCCGCAAACACTGTTCCTGGCGTATAAAACTGATTTCCAGGTGCATGACCAGCCATGCTTTGGAATACGGATCCACCTCCAAAATAGCCAGGGTGTACTGAAGGTGGTGGGAAGACTTGTTGCATAGCCTGTAAGTTGCTTCCCTGCCCATTAGAACCAGCTATAGGCTGTTGAAAGGTGGCGGGCTGAATTGGTACAGCTTGAAAAACTGGCATCTCAGCCACCTGTTCTTGCACCTTAGGCATAAATTGTGGAGACTGCATATTCTCCGTCAAGTGTACAGGTGTTTCCATTGACTGTGCGGTATGAATCACCTGTGCTCGAGCCTTAACAGGCTTTTGAATATGATCCAGTGACCCAACTTGCTGAGACGGAACAGGAGGTTGCAGAAAGGCTAAAAACCTTGGGTTCTGCATTACTTGTGTGAACATAGCCACAGCAGTAGCCAACTGGGTCCTGAATATATCATCATCAGTCTGTGGTGGTCTTGAGGACTCACCCACTTCATGTGTCTGTTGACCCTGTGAAGAGGAAACCTCTTCAGTCACATCATCTGGTCTGTCAGCCATAATTGCAATTCCCTGTGTCTGGTCTATGATCCCCTGTGTCTTCAAGCCCAAAACTGACCAAGGCTCACTTCTATGGGAAAAAGTGATTTAATCCCGTCGATGGAACCATGAAACCGGCCTGTTCAATCCAAAAAGGGCGGTAGACTTTACTTTAAACCTTGATTTAGCTTTCACCCATTATTAGTCGTCTATTTTACCTGTACTTTCAAGACACTGCAAAAGGGGAGAGGGATACAGGCTGCTAGATTGCACCTGTATGAGTAGACAGACACCAGATTGGCCCCTAACTTAGGCGCCCCTTTCGGTATTTCTTTATTGTTCAAAAGAGGGAATAAACGCTGTGGTTCCTACAAGCTGCCCCGCACAAACTCGGCTGAATTTCCACTGTTCCAGCCCGATTTCGGCAGCATAACTGTACTAGAACCCTTCACGGTCAGTATTCCCACGCATTGACTGACTTTCCCGACGCATACGGGCACTTTGCAAAACCTGGCGAGAATCTGCAGCACGCTGAATTCTCTGTTTTCAGCCCTGAAAATGCTCCAGATCGCCTGTACAGCGGTCCCCTTGCGTCCCCGAACCTCCTGGGGGTATTAGGGTCCGTTTAGGGCCAAAACCCTAAACCTGCAAAAATACACAGCAGGCTGTAATTCACTGTTTCGGGCTCCGTTTCGCGTGCCGGTCGCATCCCTAGCAAGTCCTCGAGCTCCCGCACCTGTAGGGCTACTTGCCCTTTGAATCGGACGAGATTTCTGGCGTGAAACCTCTCCGAATTCACCTGTACCTGCGGGGGGATTAGCCGCTAGCTAATCCAGTACCTGTGCAAGAGGCTCTTGCCTCGGCAATCGCGCATGAACCCACACAACTGTACATTGGTCAAATGAAGAGCCCACTAGAGGGGCATAACATACTGCCAAAGGGGAGAGAGAGGGCAGTGCGTAGCGTGCAGGGCATCACTCCTGGCACCGCACTGTGCATAAGAGGGAAAGCAAGCACTCCATAGCTCTTAACCTGTGACAGAGACTTGCAAAATGAGCCTCCCAACTATAAATCACGTTTTTGCCTTCTCTATAAGTAGTAAACTGGCCTCAAAGTGCCAAGTGTCACTCATTTGTGCATTTTCCCGCTTTAGACCCTCGGGTCTAAAAATATCTCACCTGCAGCCTCTGTTGACTTGGCCACAGAGTAACAAAATGATCCCCATGTCAAACTGCACGTAATGACGCGAAGACATTTTCAGGTCCCAAAATAGCAGTTCCCTAAATTTTAGGAGATGCTGCCATTGTATCTTTCTAGGTCATCCGACCCTCTTTGTACACTGTGGCCACATCCAAAACTGAAATGTAGCCTCTGTAGCAAAGGATTCCACTTTGGCTAGTCAATGACCCCACTTGGCTAACCATAGTCCTTGTCCAACCTTAGTGCTCTCTTGCCCTCAGGCCCGGACTCCCTCTGGACAGTTCCACACTAGCTATGCAATGCAGGGCAGTTAGATTTCCCGAGGGGTGTTTCCAAAAAGTGAAAGTAAATAGATAATAAGAAAGAAATCAACAAAAAGGATAGATAGTAGTCACACGCTGGTGACACAGGGCCCTTCTTCTCCATGATCCAAGGTGTGCCTAGATGGCACTATCAGCTACTTGTGTGGCTCTTTCCTCCTCCCGTTTCGTGATTTAGCCTCGTTGTCATAATTTGTTTACTCACTGGGAGAATCTTTTTTGATGTAGCCCTCTCTAGTAGAGGTGGTTTGTAGGGCAGTGTTTTCTCAACTATTCGATTGAAGTTGCTAGATACTCGAAAGGTTTACAATGCTTTTCATGTGAGTTTCTTCTAAGGTGAGGTGCCAAAGGACAGGAAGCCATAGGAGAAACTAGAAGTGGAAGAGATCGAAGAGATCCTCATTCCAGAAAATGTCGTCGTGCATGAGGAGAGACCTTGAGGATTGTTAGAGAGAGTGATAGTCACCTCTTGTGGGATTAGCATTCCTTTTTAATCAAGGGATTTTGGGGTCAAATAAAACTATGAAATTATATTGGAGAAACCTTCCATGAGACAATTCCAAATGATTCAAGATTGGGGCTATAATGCCATATATCTCACGCAATCCGGAGCAATAATGAGAGTGTCTTTTGAATCATGTACATAGATAGGACTCTAGTAGAGGATTTGGATACCGAATTATTGGCCTCTGATGATATAGAGCTACCATCATGGCTCAAAGACGTTACACCCATATGGATGTATGCGTCCTTAGAACATGATAGCCTAGAAGGGAAGATTCTCCTTGATTACTAGAGTTGTACCTTGAGGCTTTTGATTCACGCCATCTATTCCTTAAGTGCATGTTGAATCAGCGGTTTGAATATGGTGCGGCGTGTGCTGCACAAGAGCCACTCCATACCTTTATCATAGATTATCTAGAATGGAACAAAAGCACTAAATTTTCGATGAGATTTTGGAGATACTGACAGGCTAATGGTATTCTGCTGAATGACTTTATGAGGAGATGTACATTGAAATGGGAATTTCTAAAATGAACTTGTTACATGTGCTCTTTCATGTGTGTTTTGTTTGAGTACATGTTGGAAAGATTAAATGACTGCAGCATTTTATTTGTTGCGATTGACGGGTGATCTGAATGTGATAGTAACGAGATTTAGTAGATCAAGACATCCATGAAAAGATCAGTGCAGTTTGGATGTGATTGCTAAATAAGTTACAATGATCATGAATCATGATTCTCATCTTAGATCTCGATGGGGATAATGATGTGAATGTGATGTGACTGCTCAGTGACTGTCGTGTTTGTGTCTATGCTCGATGTGTGTAGTGGGTACATAGAGTCAGTGTCTGCTGAGCTAGGTTTTGTCCTATGTCTAATTTGCAGGCGTAATTGAGGGCGATTACTCTTCTTCCAAGAGGGGGCTATGTCACAAGTGAGCTGACGTGGCATGTCCTCGGGGGACCTGAAAAGGCAAGAGAGAGCCTCAAAAGGGTGGCTCATCAAAATTGCACTTCAAAAGCAGATTTGAACCCAACATAATATGGGGCTGAGGACGTGGCAGTCCGTCCATATGGCCAGCTTGGGGGCAGCTCTTGGGCAACAACTTTTGGAGCCATGCTTTGGGAGTTTGCAGCTTTTGGGGCTAATTTGAGGGCTCCCTTCAAAACCTTTCAATACGAGGCCAGGGCTCCTCTTTCCGTAGATTAGCTTGGGAGTAGTCTCGGAGAAGAGTCCCTCCGCAGTTGTACTTTTGTGATCAATCAACAAAGGAATACTGCAAGGGGCACCAGTCTTTGGGGCTAGTGCATCTGGAAGCAGAACTCTGTCGCTTCATGTCGACTCTCTCTCTCTCTCTCTCTTCAAGTTCACAGTTGTTGCAGTTTGAGAGAGAGAGAGAGAGAGGAGGGATGGAGGGAGTGAGAGTTTTAAATTTGTTTTAAACTATCGTATTGTCTTAAAGAAGAAAATAAGTCCGCTCTCTCATCCTTCCCCTCTCTCTCTCATCCGAGAGAGAGAGAGAGAGAGAGAGAGAGAGAGAGAGAGAGAGAGAGGGAGAGAAAGTGGATGCCTATATAAAGGCATGGAGAGAATTATTTGTCATGCTTTGCAAATTAAAATTATTGGACGCTCTAGGTAAATTCTCTTATCTCTCCCCCCCCCCCCCCCCCTCTCTCTCTCTCTCTCTCTCTATAATTGGGCGCTTATTTATAACATGAGAGAGAGAGAGAGAGAGAGAGAGAGAGAGAGAGAGAGAGAGCTGAGTCTCTCTGTTTTCACCATTTTTGATGCAAGAAGTAACACCTCTGTTCCATTTTAATTTGGAAATATGCATGACGACCGTTTGAACAAATTCATTACTTGCCTTGGATTGATTGCGTGCATATGCCATTGCTCCATTGGAACAAGTCTTTTTTGACACTGCAAACCAACACCCGACCAACTTTTTCATTTTATTGAGAAGACCTTATGGAATAAATTCATTACTTGATTACATGCCTATGCCATTACTCCGTTAGAACAAGTCTTTTTCCACACTGCAAACCAACACCCAGTTGACTTCTGTTACTTGTCATTCTGCAGATAAAGAATATTCAGGTTCGGAGAGGTGAAATCTGGTGTGCTATGCATTATATCGACTTTCCTGATGAGAGTATGAGCTGTTAGACGTAATTTGATCACCACTAGCACGTGCTATGCATCATTGATGGCAATTTTAACTTTGCATACAGAGACCAATTTCATGAAGGTATACCAGCAGGACCCCTCAGGAAAAAAGAAACGGGTTCTTATGGTTAGGCCATCGTTTCCATTAATATTGATGGGTGTTGAGGAATCAATTATCAATGATGCAACTGGACCTGCTGTTGTTGTCGATGGAGATTGGTTAGTTGGAGATCTTGTAGATTGGTTCACAGACGGTTGCTTTTGGGCAGCAAGGATAACCGCTGTTTTAAACAAGGGGTTTGTGCAGGTAATGGATCCCAATTTCTGTCTTCTGTTTGAATAAGCTACTTGTTGCTTCTTTTAGTGCTAAGCTTCATATTGCCTGAGTCTGCCCTGTATCTCTAGAGTTATTGTATTTAAGTCTGCTCTTGCGTGTTTGTGTGTGTGGGCCAGTGCGTGCGCATGTGGTACCTAGTTCTACACCCATCATTGGGCACTCACGAAATTGGATGTCATAGCTTTTAGTCAATACTATGCATTTGGAGCTGATGCTTATATTGACTTATGGTTGATTGCCATGAGTATGTACCTCACACTTCCCTACAAAGGTGAATTTGGGCTTATCCTGGTTTCATCTAGGTATGTATTTTTTCAGGCATGTACAATGGGTAAATGTTGTTTCTTTTGCCCAGGTTGAATTACCAAGTGCTCCATATGGTGAAGGAGGAAGTTATGAGGCTTCCATCAAAGACATTCGCCCATCTCTAGACTGGTCTATGGACAAAGTCTGGACTGTCCCCAGGGTAAACGTACTCCTTAATATAAAGCTAATTTTTTCATTGCACTATTTCTAAATTGTTTCAGGCTCGATGCCTATTAGCTTGCTGTAACACAACTCAAGGTTTGAGTACAGCTGCATTCACAGACTTTGAAGGCTTATACCATGGATGCACCCTCTCAAAGCGTGCCTAGCCCTGTGCAAGACTTGGAGACATTGGACACAGGACATATTTTTATTGCCAAGCAGGAACCTCGAAGAATTCCTCTTGTACAAGATCTGAACATTACAGATGCTCATGGTGTCAACAATTTGATTGCGAGCAGCCGACATGCACAAACTGTGACTGCTAATACGCCAAATGTGATTTCAGGGAGAGTGGTTAAAGAAAGTGCTGTGGTAACTGCCAATATTCAGAAGAATGGGTTATCTGAAAGTGCTGTGGTGAGTATGGACATGCAGAAGAATGGGGTATCTGAATGTCCTCAGATCACCAGCCTAGGTGACAAGAAAGTTACTCCACCAGATTTTCATGGCAGAGGCTTTGCTAGTGCTAATAAGCCTCCTAACAAGGGCCAGCTACTACGGTTTAGCACAAGTGAATGGGGGCTGGGATCAAGCTCTTGCCAGAGACCAGAAGGGGCAAATCAAGTGCGTATGAGAGAGACGAGTCCAGAAACATTACAAAAGCCTCCGCCACAGACTGATGCTGTTGACTTGAATGGCAGAACTGAAATTGAACAAAATACATTGAGTAAAATTGATGCTTTAAGCACCTTGAATGATATGGGGGAGACACTCTTGTTTAAGGAGCTCAATTTCTTACTTGAGGATGAAAAACTCTTGGATCTCAGTGATGAGAGGATAGGCTCATCGATTGTGGCCCTAGAAGAGCTAATCAGCAGGATAGCCTGGTTAAGAGGAGTCATGCAATTCGGTTTGAAGGGCTGGTGCAAAGAAAGGAGAAAAAGGAAATGGGTTTTCTTTGAAAAGGAAGATCATCCCTTCGCCAGGTCTGAAAACAGTGCTGATCTTGTTCAAAAAACGTTAGAGGAACAGCATTAATGTGAGAAGTATACGAAAAGATTGTATAATCTTACGGAAGCTGTAATCAGCAATTCCTTAATCCCTGCAAGCTCCAACATCATGAATCCAAGAACTTCACAACTGCTGCTGTTTGCTGGAACAAGTGTATGCAGGAGAGCAGGGTTTTTCGATCTGTGCAAGCCCCTGACAATTTGGAGTCCAAGATGTCTTGATGCAATCAGTCATCTTGATCTTTAGAAGAAAAAGCCTTTGACTTAAATTTTGTAACCAGTGCTTAAGTTGTGATCACAACTCCCCCTTGGATTGTTGTTTCAAAATTAGGTAGCACCGTCCACACTTTATTACTGATTTGATGAAGATTACAAAACAGTTAGCCAAAAAGAGTTTCCTATTTCAAAATAGGCTGGTCACTAAGCAGTAATTTGATTGTGTAGTAGAGCAATGTGACGTGCAATTGGACACATCATCGCAAATCATATGGGTAGGGTACATATACCAACTAAAATCACTGGCGTACAAACAATTTGAGGTGATGGATGGTCATGTTGATCGTGTAGCATTGACTACCACGGGCATAAAAGAAATGCAGCGCAGGAAAATGTTGATTTTCTCATTGTTTAGTGATGGTATGCGGTGAGATGGCCTTGTAGGCTGGAAAGTGAAATTAAGCACTAGTGTGAAGTATTATCCTGTTTTCTTGGATAAAAATAAAATAAGCAGAGCTCTTTGTCTGGTAGTCAGTCCCTGAGAAAGTTTGAGCAGGTGCCTTGACAAGACTGATTTAGGCAACAAAAAAATCGTGCTTGGATGGAGAAAGCCCAAATTTAGAGCATGTAACCTTTAGTCAGAAAATTTATCATCTAGTAAGCGGTCAGAATGTTTCATGGTCAAGTAGTCCTCACCTTTGGTTGGAGTAGTCAATCACCCATAGACCAGCAAATATTGTGGAAGGACATAATTATGGAAGGGCATAACCACAAAATTTGTGTATAATGGACCTTGAGGTACATTGACATTAACCATTCTCCTTCACCAACCCACTTCTTTAGTTGGAGGATTTGAGCCACCCACTGTGAGTCGCTTTGTATGAATTATATATGACCTCCATCTCACTGTGGAGATTCTGTTCGCTGAATGCTGTAAGCTCTTCTCCAATTTCCCAATGCTTTGTCATCAAGGGTATCATTGCAAAACATCCCTTGGTCAACCCCTGTGGGCTGTGGCTCGTCGTGCAAATTGCACTACAGATCTTTGCTCGATTGCCGACATCAGTCACTGCCACGGCAAGGCTTAACATTCAAAGCCTTGGAAAGTGTTCGCAATTGTTAAGCTTGGAACTACATGGTTTAAAGCTCGTGGATACTGCTACATAGAAAGCAAATATATATCTATTTGCATGTTGTATCAAACATATTCTTGAACTTGCAACTTAAACCTTACACCAAATAATGTGAGGCTTACAAGTTTAGTATCATGACCTTGTAAAGCAAGTTCAATTGTAGTTAATAATACTGTGTATCCATTGCCAAATTTTAGGGTCTAGTGTTATTAGGTCTCCCCAATCTCGAAAAAAAAAAGTCTTTCAAAACATATTAAGTGCGTAAGTGAAGGGTGAGTTTAGGAAATGAAAAGACCGGATGAAGGCGGAAAGTCAAAAGATATATGAATGTGGAAAGTCAAAAGACCTTTTGTGTCCATATAAAGAGGTGTGTAACTTCACATTGTATATTTGTGTTTCTCTTTTCCTTTATTTTTCTTTTAGCACTTTTATCTCTTTAAAGTGTCCTTGCACTCTCTCTCTCTCTCTCTCTCTCTCTCTCTCTCTCTCTCTCTCTCTCTCTCTGTGATACTTTTCTTGCTTGATACTTGGAGCCTATCTACGATTGTACCTATCTTCAAATCAGGAGACCCTATGGAGCCTGGGAATTATCGCACTATCATGATTGGACACACATTGGCACGGTTGTACTCATTCATTCTTGAGTAGCAGTTGAGTAGATGGGCAGACAGAGGGAGTACGTGCAGCGGGGCAGGCAAGGTTCAGGAGACGTTTTTCCACTCTTGACCATATCTTGACACTCAGGGCTATCATCGAGGAGTGCAGATCCCGTGGGAGACGTAGACTTCCGCAAAGCATTTGACACAGTACCCAGAGCTAGATTGATGCGCAGATTACGAGAGATGGGAGCACCCACAGACCTCATTTGGGGGATCATGGCATTGTACAAATCAGTAGTAAGGCATGTACGCACCTCAGAGGGTCTATCTTCACCGGTTTACTCCACTATTGGGGTGAAGCAGGGCTGCCTTCTCTCTCCTACTCTATTTGGTATGATGTGGATGAGGTTTTTGACTACATTGAGAGAGATGGGGAGAGAGATGCACCGCTGGCAGGGACATGGATTCCGCTATTGTTATATACTAATGATATTGTGTTGATCTCCGACTCTCCGAAGGGGATGCAACATCACTTGGATGCTTTGCATAGTTTTGCCCATGAAAGTGGTTTGTTTGTCAACCCTGGTAAAACCAAGGTCATGGTCTTTAATACCACCCCACGGTGGATCAGGAGGTCAGCACCTGCATTCACATACAGCCAGGAGACCGTGGAGTATACAGATGCTTACACTTACCTCGGAGTGGTTTTTAATAAACCAGCATTTTCATTGAGGAGAGCGGCAGAGACTAGATTGACCAAAGCCCATTGGGCATTGGGTAGATTGGAGAGGATGTGTTCACAGGTTCAGTTTCAGGAGCCTCGGACAAAGCTTTGGCTCTTTGACACTTTGGTGGCTTCTGCGTTGCTCTATGGAGCTGAGATCTGGGGGCCTTCATTGGATCATCACGGGAGGACAGGTCGCACTGATGGATGGGGGGACATGGACAAGACCCCGGTCTCCATGATCTCGCGGCTCATTAGAGCCAAAGCTTCAGTACCACGTGCCATTATCCGAGCAGAGCTAGCTGCCCCCCACTAGTGGTTGAGGCGCTTACCAGATCTGTCTCCTTCATACACCGCATGTGGGAACTCCCAAGAGATAGATACGCCCACCTTGCACTGGAGTCCTCTTGACAGTTAGCCATACAAGAAGATACAACATGCTGGTATGGGGAGATAACATCATGGTTCGAGGCGCATGGGTTCAGTATAGACAAATTACCACCCTTCCAGTACTCAGTGGATGCACCCTCCCTGACTCTTACACAGTCCGAGATCACCAGCCTCATCCTCCACGACCCGACTCAGCTAGACACCAGGAGGACATGGATACAACCAGCACAAGCGCTAGGCACGAAGATGGCTTTCTACAGAGAGCATCTTCTCCAGCTTACGACAGATGGTTTTGTGACGAGGCCCAGATACATGGACACCCATCATGGGATACGGTGTGCTATTGGCCAGGTATGCACATCTTCACACTAGCTACGGATCGAGACTGGGAGATACAACGGAGTACCAGTAGATGCCAGGACATGCCCCCTGTGTGACATGGAGCCTGAGACAGAGTTACACTACACATGCCATTGCCCCGTCTACTACGAGATGCGAGGCCGCTTCCACTGCTTGCTCAGAGAGGGCTTTGGACCACTCTCCACGGTCATGAGGTACGAGGATAAGAGATGCCTAGGTTTGTTTCTGCTCGAGCACACAACATCGACAAAGATTACATCAGAGAATTCGGATCACTTTGGCCTGACATGCACGATGCCCTGTCAGACTGCTGACCATGGAGGAGATTGATGAGATCCGCCAGCGACCAATGCTGGATCACTTATGCATAACTTGTGATTTTGCTATCCCGAGTAGCTGCTTAGTTCACATTACCAGCTTAGGATTTCATAGTATTTCATTTTCATTTTGTCATTTCGTTTTGTTACTCTGACTTTGTATCAGGTCCACCACATTTAACAATCTGGTCTCATAGGTCATTTTGGCCTTTCGAAGACATTAATATAACATTTCATTCATTTTCTCTCTCTCTCTCTCTCTCTCTCTCTCTCTCTCTCACACACACACACACACACACACACACACACACACACACACACACACACAAAGTTGTATCCATCTTTCTCACGTGTAGCTGATACTATTCCAAATCTACGTGCTTCGTCATTGCTGATGCGTGCTAAAGACTAACACATTGTTTTTGTTGTTATTGAGGGAATCTTTGAATAAGGAATGCCCTTTTTTTTTGAAGCAATTAGGAACACCATTAGGAATAGAATAGTGTTAGTATGGAGCACACTATTTTTCCACGAAAAACTTATTGCTCTTATTATAATTCTTTAATGCTCTTGGAAAGTGACTAATTAGCATTAGTTTGATCACCATTTAAACTTTCCTTCAAGTTATGATCCTTCGATGTCTTTCATCCACGACCCTAGACGCGGGTATCAGAGCCGAGTTGATATTTTGGTTTGGTTTGGCGGTACATATGCCCTAGTGGACACTCTTGACATACCCTTAGCAGTAAAGGGCACATATTAATTAATGAAGTAGGAGAGGTGGAATCAACGACAGAGAGCTCGGGCCACAAAAGCAGAGACGCTGTGGGGCGTACGATTTCACTTACAAGTAAAGTAGGACATAAATAAGTAAACTTGGATAGCCAGACCCACGTTTACTTATTTATGTATTTGTAAACTCGAATATATTTCACAAACGTCACGCGGGTGAGGTGGATAGCACAGTTGCCTTGCACGCATGAGGTCACGGGGTCAAATCCAAGAGTGGCCCCTGAGAGGCTTGTGCGTCCTCAGGACTAAGTAACACCTATATTTAATGCGGGGCCAAGTAATGGGATCGACGATGCGGAAGTTCACGCACGGAGATCGAAAAATCGCAGCCATAGATGTCTGCTTAATAACTAAACTTGGACACGCACTAAACCTGAACTACTCAAAAACTAAACCTGGGTAGGCGCTAAACCTGGACAATGTGGCCAATGCACCCCGAACTCACAATATTTCAGCGTCACAACGGTTTGGGATACACAATGAGTGCGCGGGTGAGGTGGTTAGCCCATTTGACCCTAAACGCGGATCCCCGAGGTCACGGGTTTAAATCGTGCCAGTGTGCCTCGTTTTTCGCATTGGCAGATTTAGTGCCTCCCATTTTTTCCGGTGACGCGCCTCGTTTCGCGTTGGTCAGGTTTAGTGTGCCTCGAGATCCCGCCCCCAGCTCCGACAGTCGATCCCATTACTTTGCATACGTGTTACTCAGTTTTGAGGCCTACTGAATCAGCGTTTACTTTTATTTTTTCCCAAACCCAAGGCGCCTCGAGATTCCCACTTTCGACCGCCACCGCCGATCCCATCTCTCCCCATCCGTGCCCTTTAGTGTTGAGGTTGACCAGGGCCTCTGTCCTACTGCTGCAATCAGGCAGCCGAGCCGATGGATTCTCCTACCCTGTTCGACAGTTTCTACGCTCCAGAATCTCTAATTAACATACACGCTGCCATAAGCTGGCAATTTCAAATGGTGGGAAAAGCAGCGGCCTCAGGCACGTCATCAATCAAGGTCCACAAGGAACGCACTGCCCATCTGCCGGAAGCACCTACGCAAATCGGAGGTGTTGAGCCTCCCTCGTTTTCTGCTGTCATTTCAGCACAAAAGGCACATATATTTCAGGATGCTGTGCTTGGCGAAGCCTGCAGAACTTCAAACAATGATACAGTGTCCCAGGCAATTACAACCAAGGATCTAATTACAAGTGCCTAGCGCTATGCCCAACTCCTTGGCATATGAACCTCTGTTCAAAGATGGAGCGACCATTGTTTCAGCCCAAGCTTCTCAGGACATGGATGCAGCCAACAAAGGTGATTATTTCAGACCCTCTTTTCGTGCTGCCCAAATTAATGCTGCTGCTCCCTCCAACAGTGATTCTCTAGACCCTGCAAAGGAATGTGCACTCGAGTCCTTGCTGCTTTATGCAGACGAAGCCTCGCTTGCTACTATTACAGCCTTTCTCGATTCACTGATGGAGCCAGTAAATCAACCAAATGTGGCGGACATTGATGTTATCAATGACCTTCTTCACGCCTGTGATACTCCTGCTTCCAGCTTGCATGCCTGTCCTCCTGCACATATGCTGCAGCTTGCTGAAGAAGATGAAATACTCTCCATTTTCTTGGCTCACCTTGCAAAGGACCACGTCAACTCTGACCTTCAGACGGCTCTCTCAGAGCACAACAAAGGCAGCACCTTGTTTGGGGCTCAACCTCTACAAAATGTATTTGCAGACGAATGTGAAGATGGAGCGGTCACTTCCTTCTGCGCTTGCCAAACCCACGCTGACGATGCCGAACCTGATGGCAATGCTGAGAATGCCTCAATCAAACCTGGTGTACCTCGCTCCAAATCATACCATGCTACAAATGCTACCATAGCAAACTCACAACTTCCAGTGTTCCTTGAATCTACTTCCCACAATGATGATGCCAATGAAACAACACAAGTAGTCATTATCCAGTTTTTTGTGGCACTGGTTTTGAATGCCACCACTATATCAATGAGTTCTCTTGTTGCCATTATGAAAAATGTGGACTCTCCTTGAGCCATATAAGATTAAGGTTAATTATGCTCCAGCCAATAGGAAGAGAGCAATGTATATAAGTTTAGAACCTAAGAAAGTAGAGAGAATAATAGGGTTGTCCACTCATTTATTGCTTTGTATCCTATAGAGAGGTGGATAGGTAAAAGAGGGAGGGGAGGAGTGGTGGGTCCACAGATACGTTTTTGAAAAAACCCTAAAATTTTAAAATTTTCAAAAAAAAATTAAATTCAAAATATTCCCTCTAAAACTTCCTCCAAACCTACCCTATGATCAAAAAGTCATTTTCTCACTCTAGAACCTTTTTTCCAAGACTCCCTTCCTCCATAGCCCTTTTCCATAACACAAAGCTCTCACTTTTTCTCTAAACTCTTACACCTTCCTCCTTCTTCAAGCTCTCCATTGCAACTTTAAACTCTCACTCTCTCTCTAAATTGTCTCCCTCCTCCTTCTTCAAGCTCTCCATTGCAACTTTAAGCGCCCACTCTCTCTCTAAACTCTGTCTCTCTCCTCCTTCCTCAAGCTCTCCATTGCAACTATAAGCTCCCACTCTCTCTTTCTAAACTTTGTCTCCCTCCTCTTTCCCCAAGCTCTCCATTGCGATTTCAAGCTCCCACTTAAACATCCATGGCAAACAATGGTCAAAATAGACGCCCCAAACCCATCATTCAAAGTATGGTTCTCCACAACTCGAAGAATGAGGAGCAATGGGAACCTCAGGTTTTTCAAGAAGGTGCGTGGGTCTACATGCAACCTTCCGTAATCGGTCCCTATCATGTTCGTGAAAGAGCAAACGTTGATCTCCATTGGAAGGAAAGATTAATAGGCTTCAAGCAAGTAAGAGACAAGGGTACAGTGGCAATCGTTCAACATGTTTTCATGTTTGGACACATGCGTCTACAAAGGATCACCAACCCAAGGGATTTTCCTTGTAATTGTATGTCCCTTGCACTTCAATGGTTTTGGTGGTAACAAAAAAATGGACTTTTTACATCTCACGGACTTTTTACCTTTGGAGGCTACAACCTTGCGTAGCATGGAGTGGCCAAAGCCAGATGCATTCACTGTAATGTCTTTGAAAGCCAAGATTGTAGCTGATGTGAGAGCATCATTAAAATTTAAAAAAGCCTCGCGTTCCGTTGGGTTTGGATGGTGTTGTCCTGCTCTTGTCTTCGCTAGCATCTTTGGATCTTTGTCTTTCCATCATACAAATACTACAATATATCTACAATACGATACATTGGAAGCCATCCTTGACGAGAAGTGGGGGTATCTTGAAGGACTTCACAACGGAGATCGCTTTCGGTGTTAGGTTGGAAGTTTCGGCGTTGCTATCCGTTTCATCAAGGTGCGCTCCACCCTTTACGTGCGGTACTTCTATGAAAGATGGATGTGCAAGCTTGGTGAATGGATTCCATTGCAATCCACCGATGCTACAATTGAGGTATTTGATATTGCAATCAAATTGTCGAGTGGTGCCGTTAAAACCGTCCAAGTGAACAAGCATTGGACATTGGCCAATGTGCGGGAGCACTTAGTGATAATGGATTTAGAGCATGGAGAAGATACAAAATTTTGCATCGGACGACGTAAGGTGAATGATTTTTCTCTCTTAATTATGTTATATTTATGTTCTTTTGATTATTCCCTGCTCTAAGTTGGGTATGCTATTTCTTTTTTTTTTTGCTAGATTGGTAGCCGCATAGAGAGCACGATTCAAATTGAAAAGGCGTGGACGACGGAAGAGAATTTGATTTTATCATTAGAGTAGTTATGTTTTGTATTTAAATTTCTTATAATATCACAATTGTAAGTTCAAGCAAATGGTTGTATCAAATTTTGGCAATGCACATTATCTTAAAGTCGTAGTGATGTGTTTTTAGAGTTAAATGATTGTAATTTAGTTTGTAAGTTTTTTTATAACTTCTTGTTATTTGTGTTACTTTATGAAAATTGTTTAATATTTTAATTGTTGTTTTTTTTTTTTTTTGGAGGGGGGGAGGGGGGACGTGTGCTATATAAAGCCTTCTAAACCCTACCATTTTCACACTCTTTGCCTGTTCACACTCTCATTTGAGCTCAAGCACTCTTTGCATTCCTACCTTAAGAGCTAGCATTATGGCATCCTCCTCCACCCCTCTCGAAGCCATGGCGTTACAACGCTTCCAAGCGTTTTTACAAACAACTGAGTGGCAAGATCGTGACGATCTTCACAATTTCTTCACCCAATACCCTGATGTGAACGCAACTATTCACCTAAACAGCCAATCTTTTCAGCCTATCTGGGAATTTTTTGAATTTTACATCGACAAGTATGCTGTACCAATTGTCGGACAAGGGGAATTGTGGATTCCATGCGATTTGCTTCGCTACATACACAAAGGCGATCAGCCTTTCACCTAGCGACTTCAGCGATTTTGTGTAATTGCGGGTGAGGCAGGTCAGTACAATGAAGATTGACGTTTGAGAAAGAAGAAGGTTGGCACCCAATTCCTAAGTCGCTTGGCGACTTTTGTGTTTCTTCTTGCGGAGGAGCCTGAAAGATCTGAGGTGAGTTTACCTCATTTGCACCTTGGGGGTGTCGTCAAGGACACAAAGGAGCCCATTACAGTACCCTGGGATGCAAGCAAAGAGGGCAATATTCTTGCCATAACCTACCCAAGAGGTGTCATGGATGTCGCCAAATCCATGGGTGATGAGGGTGCAGAAGCATCCTTTAAGCCCGCTGCAGATACGGCGGAGGAGACATTAACTCTGAGGTTTTTTTTGAACACCTCTCCTCAATTGTGATAAATGGGGAGGAATATTTGTTTTTACATGATCTTGAAAAGACTTTTGACATCCGCATGGATGAGTGTCTGTCCATCCTCTGTGCCACTGTAGAGTCCTCTGCCATTGACCCCTCTTTCGATTCTTTGGATCGAAGCCTCCTTCCCCTTGGAGAGAGTGTAGTAGACAGTGGAGTTGGCAATGGTGGCGGTGACAGATGCACCGCACTCATCTGTGTCGGAGGATGAGTTTGTAGCTACACGCGCATTGCTTGAAGCCCAACGCACTCCTATGCCTGTTCATATAGATGAACTTGAGAGTGTCGCTATGGCTCCCAATTCATCTATTTCTCTTGACAGCAAATGCATAAACGATGAGGACGAGGAAAAACAAGAGGTATTAATTAATTTTTGTTTTGTGATTACATTAATTTTCATTGTTGAATTCTGAAATCTTATTTACCTATTGATTTCTTTGTAGAATGTTGTGGAGCTGGATGAGCATGCAGGTCGGGGAGGAGATGGTAGGCGCCAAGCTTTTGGATGGCAATCGTCTCTTGCGCATTACCTTGGCAAGCTCCCCCAAGACGGCTTTGCGATAATCCACAAGGAGTACACTCCTTGTGGTCAATTTTGGGTGTCAATGATGAAAGCAATGAGCCGCATCCTATGCCTGTCAACCATATCTCAAGCCTCCCAAGTTATATATCTTGTAAATAAATGTCTGGCCAGTGCTGCATTTGCGACACACATTCGTGGTCGTGTGCTTTGTAACATGGCCTTAAGCCAAGCTGTAGGTCTAAGCAATGTGGAACAAATTGCTTGGGATGTGCTGCACAAACAGCTTCCCTGCGCCCAAGAGCGTCGAGAAAACATTGCTCGCCATCTCTTAGATGGCTCAAGCACTCAATAGCTGCGTAAATCTTGTAATTAACAAATATGTAATGAGATATATCACATCTTTGTACTTTGTTATTTCAAAATTCGAATGGGAATTGATTTTAACTGGTACTTTTCAACTTCTGTATTGAGTTTATGGTACGATAGACAGTAGGTGATTGG
This sequence comes from Adiantum capillus-veneris, assembly GCF_014529385.1. Classification (NCBI taxonomy): domain Eukaryota; kingdom Viridiplantae; phylum Streptophyta; class Polypodiopsida; order Polypodiales; family Pteridaceae; genus Adiantum; species Adiantum capillus-veneris. Next base: position 93,069 of record NW_028221426.1, on the reverse strand, counting down.
TTCTATCTTGTGATACAATTGTGCAATTCTCTGAATCAAAATATAGAGTTTTTTTAATATAAATAACATCAAAAAAAACATAATATCATAAAATTCTTATAATTTTAGCCTAAAAAAGGTTTAAAAAGGCTGTCTAGAGGCCTGCCACAGAGGCGCACGAGAAAACGAAAGTAACTTCTACTTTTGCCTTCTCGCGCGCCTTTGCGGCAGGCCTCTAGACAGCCTTTTTAAACCTTTTTTAGACTAATATTATAAGAATACAATGCCTTTTTTGGTTATTCAATCAACCACACTTGGTTGACAGCTCTTCTATCCACATCTCTCTCTCTCTCTCTCTCTCTCTCTACTTAGTTTTACTTATATCACTTAAAACACAATTGTACACGACTCGTTATATTTGAAAAAGCCACGACTCGTTACATTTCAAAAAGATATCTTTACATTGGCAAAATTGCATAATGTGGACTTCAATCTCTTTCTTCTCTGATTTGACGCGCAAGAGCTAAATCCTTGGGCATTATTGTCACCCGTTTTGCATGAATAGCACACAAGTTGGTGTCTTCAAAAATAGAAATTAGATGATATTTTTCTGCTTCTTGCAGAGCTTCTATGGCGATACCTTGAACTCGAAACGCCATTCGATAACTTTGCATGATCTCTTTCACCAAACGTGCAAATGGTGCCTTGCAGATGAGAAGGTCTGAAGTTTTTTTTATAGTGACGAATCTCTTGCAACGCCTTTGGAATGCGTTGCTTCATAGGAGGAGCCCGTTGTTGAGGGATGGTAGGATTTGGGACATGGACCTTGCGAGGGCGAACCTTGAAAAACTTTTTCTTTTTACGAGAGGTCTTGCGAGGAGGAGCTTGCGCATCTTCAAGGCCACCATGTGCTCCGACTGGCTCTTTAACTCCACCCTGCACTCCAACTGGCTCGTCCGCTACATCCTCAAAATCCTCTTCATTTAGTAACCCATGATCACCTCTAGGCTGATCTGACGGCAGAGCACCGAAGCCACGTGGCAATGTCTTCCCAGCCGGAACTCGATGATTGCTTGGGATCTCATGTCCGCTCCATGGTGGGCTTTGTGCTTCGTTGTCCGTTTCGGTTTTTGTGTCTGATGTCACTACCCGTTTCTTCTTGCGTGAAGGTTGTCCATCTTGTTGCTCTTCACTTGACCATTCTCTCTCCATCTCTTCTAAGAGCTCTTGTTCGTGTATCCAAGGTGGTTTTTGAGCACTTTGAACGGTTGAGTGAGGGTGAGCAAAAAAAGGTTGATCTTTTCTTGCTATTTGCTTTGTGCGTGCCATGTTGTAGGAAGGGGCAATATTGAAAATGAGACTCCCTCTTCTCTAAAAGCCCTCTATTTAAAAAAAAAAAGGCCTCTTCACACTTGACCAGGCCACTTAAAAAAACTCTTAATATCATCAAAATATAAAAAACAAAAAATGGATAAATGGAGAAGTATTATATGCAACTCAACAAAGACATCTACAAACATAAACATTACATTGCATAGCATCATTTGTTTTACATATTGGGTAACCAACGTTTGCCCACTCTATGGCGATTTTCATGCCACCTAGCATGATTAAGGGGTCCGTTGGAGTTTCTCCATTTCTCTTTAGCAGTAAGTCGAGATTGTCTCCTAACCTCCTTGGCAAGACTTGAATTTCGCGCTCGCTCTATGGAATGACATCTCCCCAAAGAACAATGAAAGAACCAATCAAACATCTCCTTCATGTAGTTGGATCTCCTAGTTCCACCACCGTGACGTGTATTTTTAAAGTAAACACCTTTGGCTTGATAATGTGATTTTTCCATTCCTTGAGTGCTCAACATGTCTAATGAACCATATTTTGACATAAAGAATGCTCCATGCGCATACAAAATATGCTGCATCAAGAAAAAATGCTTAGATCAAATAAATATTTATGTATAGCATCAAAATTTGAAATGAACAAAGTAACTTACCATGTAGTGTGTGATATTGCTCTCTCCCCACGCTTGCACAAATGCTTTAGTGAAATTTGAAATGTGATCTTTGAACAAATTTTGTTGCTCGCTCGTGGTTTGGGGTTTCCACATGATTTGAAGCACTAACTCCAAGTGGTGCCACACTTGCCTACGCAGATTTACAAGCACGGGATTTGAATCTTGATCGGTTGTACACTTGCAAAGCGCTTTTCATAGCTCCCATGGAGCATCCTCTTCACCCCTCTCCTTTCGCATCTCTGGTTTCTTGAAAAACCTACGTGCTTTCACACCATTCATAGATACTTTTTGTGGCACTTCATGCATATTTTCCACCTCACCGATGATAGAAACGTTGCCACCATGACATCCAATCAAATTTAGAATTGTTTCAACTATTCCAATGGCTTCCACGGATCTGGAAAGTGGTTTCATTGTGAAAGCGTACTCTATGTGAAGCTTTAACAAGCGATCAAATATACGCATAAAGGCATGCAAAGTGCAAAAGTGTACATTTGTAAGTGGAAAATTGATAATGGGATGCCATGTTTTATCTTTTGTCGACCGATTGGGGACCTCCATGATAGGACACTTCAACACCGAGCACACCCAATCCCTTACATCATCATCCATTGACCCTGTTGCTTGACTTCCCTTGACATTTTTCTTTGAAGACGTGGAGCCACGAGTACTCTCCTTGTATCCTCGTACACAATATGGACAAGGAAGAAGTGATGAAGCACCTTTTTACACCCAAGGATACATTTGATTGTTTTTAGATCACCTCCTAAGTGCCACTCAACATCAAATGTACCTACTCCATCTACTTCTAGCTTTTCTCCCTCTAATTGTGCCTTAATAACCTCTGTGATCCACGGGATCATAGAGAAGACCCATGCCAACACCTCATGAGTCTCTTTCGGAACTTCAAAAGCTCCTAACCACCATATTTCTTTTTCCGATTGTACACTAAATGATGGTTTCTGAGAATGATCACCGATAGCATCGACTTTTGCAAAAAACATTGCCTCATTCATGAGTGTCACACTCATACATTCCAATCTCCGTCCTTTGATAATTTGACATTCATCTAGCTTAAGAATAAATATGAGCTTCTCTCCAAGTACTGAAACAACACAGGAATTGAATTGTTATACTAAATGATATTCAATACAAATAAAAAATGACATTACAATTTGTATTACCTTGTGGAGACAAAGCATAAAATTTAACCATAGCTCGTTGTAGTCGTTTCAAGTCAACAAAAATTTTGTTGAATTGATGATAACTAAAAGACTTTGCCCCATTAGGAATAGTATTGCCTCCCTTTATATTACCACGTGACTTGGCACTCGTGGAAGAGTACACCATGGATCCTTCAATGTGTTTGTATTCACCAAGGGATTCCCAAACGAGATCATTGTTTGCTTTTTTTGCAAGTCGGACCCTATGTGGAATAGGAAATAAATTCTCGGTGATGCCTTGCTCTCGTAATGCATCTTTCATCAATCCATTGAAGTGCATGGTATGCATTTGTGCTAATCCCAACCTCATCACAAGCTCTCTGGAAATCATCCTCAGACACAAGGTTAGAGATCTTTTTTAGGATCTCCTTTGTGATGGCATCTTTCATGTGTTTGGCCTTTTCACAACCTATGATGTAAAGTATATCTTCCTTTGAGATGCATCCTAGGAGAAGATTGCAACGGTCCTCTTGTCTAAAACTTCCACACACATCTTGTATATATGTCCTATTTCAAAAGGTGAACCGAGTTACAAATTGATGAAAATTATTTGAGAGTTATGAACACTGTGAATTTAAAAAAATACCTGGTTGCCGTGATTCGCTTTTTACGTGCCCCTCCATTAGAGGCTAAGTTTTCAATGGAAGAGAACTCCCTCTTCCGCTCACGCATGCCAAATGGAGTGGCTTTTAGGTGCATCATTGCAATCTGTAGCTTAGTTACCTCTGTTTCTGTAGCTTTCATCTCCTCTTTAAGATCTTTGAGTTATTTCTCTGTGGAATGTAGTTGTTGTTGGAGATTTGTGGAATGAATGTGTAACACTTGACATTGTTGTCGGAAATATACCGACGCACCTGCGTGATTGGAGTCCAATCTCTTACAATACCCAAGAAGACCACGTTCTCCTTCTCCCACATATTTGATTAAGATTGGGAGTGTACGGACTGTCGGATGACAGCCCACGAGCGGATCTTTTGGATACAACCCTCCATCAAGCCACAAGTCAACATTGGTTTCTCCTCGAAACCGTAGTACGGATGCCAGTTGAGATGCTTTCTCGTCATTTTTTTTTTGTGGGAGCAAATTCGATCGATAGACGCAGACTGACATTAGTTGACCTAGTAGATGACGGTGAAGGTGATTCATTGGGTATGTCGCGAAGAGACATGGTGAAAAGTTATGATGGGGAAAAAAATTGATAAGATATACTTTTTAGAATAAACAGACAATTTTTGGGATAAAAAGACTTAAAAATATATTTTTTATATATAGGTTCAATTTTTGAGCTCAAAGTAGGAAAATTTTTAAATTTTAAAAATTTTAATTTTTAGGCTTTATTAGATGGACGTTTTGATGATGTGGCATTATCTATTTATTTTTGGAGTTAATGTAGAGAGGGACCCAAGGAATTTTAGATTTGGAGCTTATAAAAGTTAGATTCTTCTAAAAAAATAATGTTTTATATATATATAGGGACCTTTTGAAAGCTTAAAAGATCCATTTTGAAGATTTTATAAAAAATTCAATTTTTTTTGGGGTGAATTGATGCACGAACTGACAAGTGGATTTTGTCATAACTACTTACTCTCTTTGTTTGGTGATAGGTAGAGAGAGAATGGTTCTTCTCTCTACTTTTACTCCTCTCTCTCTTTTTACTCCCCTCTCTCTCCTACTTTATCCCCCCTCTTCCTCCTACTTTACCACCCTCATTCCCTACTTTCCCCCCCTCTCCTATCTAGAGAGAAGTTAGAGAGAGAGCTACAAAAGTAGCCCTATGTATTGTCTTTGTTCCCTCCATCCCCTACAAAATTAGCTTTAATCCCTTAAAATTAGGAATCCTTACATGGCCCCAAGGGGGTCCAATCTTTTCCTAATGGAGCATATGAAGCCACACCTTTTGTTGAATCAATAATTCTTGAGGCAGAAGTCCTAATCCATGCCAGCATATGAAGCCACAAATTTTGCTGAATCAATAATTCTTGATGAAGAAGTCCTAATCCATGCCGATGATGTTAACACTCGCCTTGATGATGCCTTCATGGCTCAATTCATTTCCAAGGTAAATGTTATTCATGCTTATGACGCTATCCCCAAGTGCGAATATTGTTGTCGATGCTCTCACAACCGGCGCTCAAGTTCATGCCGCACTGTTGGGATTCAATCTTGCAAGCATTCTCTCAATGGCGGAAATGCTATTTTCCTCAGCAACAATTCGGTCTTGATCTTGACCTCTCTTTTCATTGAGAAAATTGCTTTGGTGGAAACAAGAGCTCTCATGCTTGTAACTCTTTTCATTTCCGCTCATTAACAAGTGCTTCGTGCCAAGGTCGAAAGGGGGAAAATCTTGCTGAATTTCAGGTTCGACCTCAACACTTGCTGATCCTAGAACTATGTGCATTCAAGATGAAGCCAAAGTTCAAGATGAAGCCTCAACATCAACTCATTCGGATCCCTCATTTCATGTTCGACACTCCATCACTTGATGGAACAAAAACAAAAAGGACATAAACATCTCACATAGACACTCACAAATGCACTTGTATTAGGATTTTCCTCATGTAATAAACTCTTCTCTCGGCATTCAACCGAGGGGGACGGTGTAAAACACCCGAATTTATCCAGCTTCATGCCTTGAGACACCAAGAGGCACTACACCTTTCAGATCACCCTATTCTAGCCTATTTAACTTCCTGCATAAAGTTCACAATCTGTCCCTTCGCTCCTCTGATTCCGTTGCACTCGCCAGTGTCTACGAGTTGATGTAGATGGTGATGACCCACTTCAATGTCTAATAATTTCCTTGCATTGATGTAGGACATTGCGTTCTAGGTGGTGCACCTATCTAACTCTATCAGGTCCTATTGTTGAATACAGCTCTTCATGCCTGGATGGCTTGATTACTTGCTCCCACATGCGGTTTCACCCGGTTTTGGTTATATTTCGTCTTGCTTGCCCTCGTGGCAAAGCAAGGCAAGCCGGTTACCGGCCGAATGTAACCGTTAGGTGACCTTTGACCAAAAAGTCAACACACGGGGCTCACGCGTAGTGCTCGAACCCTCAACCACACAGCCCAGAGGCGTTGTCCTTACCACTGTGCTACGTGCGTGCAACTGCAACTCCTGTGGTGCATGCTTTACATATTTTCAAAATGTGTGTTGCCCCCCCAAAAAGTGTCGTGTATATCGGCTCCTCCGGTCAGCTCCACCTACACGTCGCCTAGCAAGCCAATATTTAACATGAGTCGTTTCACCCCCTACGCTGGTGCAAACCTCCCCAAGATATACAAGGGATTCTACCGATGTTCCACCTAATTGGTTGGCCTTGCCAAAGAAATTTGTTCATATGGTTTGCTATTGATATTTTTTTTATATACCATAAGCGCGGGTGAAATTTATATTAAAAGAGAGCAAAAAGATACAAAAAGCCTACAACTAGGACTATTGCTGGCTCTGAGACATAACCCCTTGACATCCAGTACATCATATACAAAAACATTCATTGAAGCTTGTCAATTTTGGTTTGAAGCCGTTCCATGTAGTAGTGCCCTTCGTTGATCCTTTCCTCAAGGTGGGCAATTTCTATATCCAACTCATTCTCCCAATCATCTCGGGCAAAGGCTTTGTCTTCCAGGCTGATTTCTCCTGCTCCCCAAGACTGAACTCAATCATAGAAATGCTTTGAATCCCTCAAGATTTCCTTCTTGGTCCGGTAGAGGGTGACTTGATCATGGGTGATCTTCATATCCTGCACATTAAGAGAAGAGAGCATGGTTCTCAGACTAGGTGTCTGATAAGCAACCTCAAACATTTTACAATTCCTCATCCACCAGATCAACCGCAGAAATTCAGAACGAGACTTATTCCAAAACACTGATAGGACTCCTACATAATCCCCAAGCAAAAGTTGTTTCGACGAGGGAGTGAAGCCAAGAGTTTGGGACAGCGGGGCAAGAACTTCCTTGTTGCAAGGGCAGGCTAAGAATCGATGGCATATGTCTTCATTGACAAGATTACATCTGCAGCAAATCCCATGACCGAGGTGGGCTTTGAGAGCTCTCTTCCGTGTCCAAAGAGCCTTGTGAAGAATAAGCCAGAGCAGTACAGACTTTTTGGGCTCGATGAGGGAGCCCAGATGTGGGTGAATTTGAACTCCCACTGTTTCCGAGAGTAGCCCACCTGCCATCTTTTATTTAAGGTACCTGGGATGGAAACAGCCCCCATGCTATGAGACCATACAGGGTTAAGGAGTTTGAATTGACCCGCTCAGACAAAGGCTTGAATGTCAAGAGGGAGGGGATTCTGCAGGGTCTAAGTAAGAAGAGGAGGAAACACTCGGGCCCTTGCTCTGATAATGTGGAAATCCCAGGGTTTAATTCTATACTTAAAGGCCAATTTTGTACTTAAAGGCCAATTCTATACTTAAAGGCCAATTTTGTACTTAAAGGTCAATTGGACCTTAAAGGTTTAATTATGTACTTAAAGGCCAATTGGACCTCATCCAGCCAGCATCTATTGACAGGGTCCCAAAGGTGGACCCAGGTTTTGAGACCTTTTTTGTGGAGGCTAAGAGCCCTCCAAACAGCTGACGGAGGTAGGGGGGCGGGGGATGTCTAGACAAGACCACCAAATGGAATCATTTGGGGGAACTGAGTATTTGTGCTTGGAGAGGGAGTTCAAGCGGAGGTCTGCCCTGTGCCTATTCCAAGCTTGGACGATAGACCTTAACAGGTCGGACCCTGCTGAGAGAATGGCCTTGTTCCCAAAAAAAAGCATTGAAGTGGGAAGATGGGACCAACCTTTATGATCTGCCAAGCAGAACCTGACATATTTCCTAAACAGAAGCCTTTCTCATTCCTCAGTAGGGTGGAGTAAAGCAGAGATGACCAACTTGACAGCCATTTTATCAGCTATAAAATGGAGATTTTGAATGTCCAACCCACCTTTCTCTTTAGGGAGAGTACAAATGTCCCAAGAGACCTTAGAGGTTTTCTTAGCAAAGGGGTCCCCTGCCCATAAAAAATTTCTACAAATTTTGGTGATCCGACTTAAATGGCAATCAGCAGGCCTCCAACACCCGAAGAAGAACAGAACATAAGAATTCAGGAAGTGATTAATGACTACAACCCTCCCAGCTAGGGAGTGTTGGAAGCCAATCCACCTGTTAAGTTTGGACTGTAACTTGTCACCCCACCTAGTCCCATCTATTTTTGAGCGAGACACCAAAACCCATCGGGATACCAAGCAACCTGAAGATTTCCCCTTCCTTAATGAGTTTACAGCCAGCCTAGGCCACCCATTCGGGGAGGGAAGATTGAGAGAAGACCTGTTTTGCTGTGATTAACTTGGGAGCCCGAAGCAAGACAAAAGATATGCATGACAGCCCAAAATTCAGCAAGAGTAGAATCCTCCCTAGAAAGCAGGACATTTGTGTTACAGCGAATTGAAAAAGACATTGCTGGTCCTCCGAGCTGGGATGGTAATGCCTTTGATGAGGCCCCTCGACATTCTGTCTTTTACTAAGCAGTTCAGAGAGTCAGCTGCAATGGCAAACAGGAGAGGGGCCAGAGGACAACCCTCTCTCACCGACCTGGCAAGGTTGAACACATCGGACAGTGAGCCATTCAGAGATAATCTAGCACGTGCATTGCCCATTAGTGTTTGAACAAAAAGAACCATGTTTACTCCAAAGCCCATTGCTTCCATACATCTTAGGATAAAGGACCATTCAAGTCTGTCATAAGCCTTATCGAAATCGATCTTAACAAACACAAACTCCTGACCAGATTCAGTGGCATGGTCAAACCCTTCCCATAAGGAGATTAGTGTCGCAATCAGTTTTTGAACTTTAATGAATCCTTTTTGTTCTTTGGAGATCCATTTCATGAGCAACAAGCACATCCGATTAGCTACTGCCTTGACACAAATCTTGTACGTTGTGTTCAGCATCGTCAAGGGTCTCCAATTAGGCAGATCTTCCTTCACCCCTCGCTTGTGAAGAAGTTTGATTCCTCCTGTGTTTATGGAGCAGGGGAGGGCCTTATGAGAAAGAGACTCCTCCCAAACCTGAAGAAGAAACGATGCCAAGATTTCTTTAAACTGCCGGTAAAACTCAGAAGGCAGCCCATCCAGAACAGGAGTTTTGTTGGGCTTGAGATTCTCAATCGCCTGAAGAATATCAGAAATGGACAGTGGAGAATCAACAAGAGAGGCTTCTGACTCAGGAATGACTTTGACCCTGCAGGACAGGGTGTCGATACGTGCCTCAGCGCCCTCTAAGGAGAGTGACTCAGGAGGGCTAAACAAGGAGGCAAAATGGGCCCTCACATATTCGAGATTCTGCTCGTCCGAACTAATCGGAGAAGGCCCTTTAAATAGCGGAATAGGATCTCTGGCATTCTTTTTTAGAAGGGATTTGAACATCTCCTTTGTAGGCCTATCCACTTTGCCTGCCTACCACTGCTTGAAGAAAACATTCGAGTGCTTGTGAATTATCTCTTCCTAGTGGTTGATTTGCCTCTTGAGGGAGGAGGTATTATCTTGAATATCTGAAGAGGGAGGGACTACCTCCAAGATAACCAGTTCGTCGTAGATTCGTCCCTGCGATGCTTGTAGATAGAAGTGACTTCCTTTCTGAACCAACTCAGGTTGACCTGGGTGTCTTTGACTGCTTTGCTCCAAGCTTTAGAGGGGGAACGGAATTCTTGGAAAGCTTGAGCCCAGACTCTCTTAACAGATTCCTGGACCACTTTGAATTTGAACAGGGAGGGATCGGTGTGGAATCAACTATTTCTAAGTTTAGAACATTTGTCATCCATGGTAAGGATGATAGGATAATGATCCGAAATGCAGGTGTTGTACCGGGTCTTGGCTTTCACCCTAGAAAAGGAATTTACAAGAGAAACATCCAGGTAGCACCTATCTAGCCTAGCTTTCCTGGCAAGATTACCTTTGCCATAGTTTTGCCACGTACATTCACCGATAGTCCCAGCATCCCAAAGCTGCTTACTTTGCTTAAGGGAATCCCAAGCTTTTTGCTCCCCTCGTTTGACCGTAATTCCTTTGGACAAAAATCTATCCTCAAGAGATTCAACCATATTAAAGTCACCAATAACAATAAGGGGATCTTGGAGGAGTGATAGCTCCTCCCACAACTTAGTTCGGTCTGCCATAGACCCACCAGCATTAACCCCAACAATCCTGGCGTTAAGAGGGTGGGGGATGAGCACCAGTTGTGCCCTGAGTAAGGGGCTAAGTTGGAGGATTTGAACTCTTCAGGGATTCCAAGAACGCAGCCTCCCGAGCCATGGGAGTGAGAGTCAACAATCCAATGGTGCTTGGCCAAACTGACTTTTAATGTAGAGGACAAGTTGGGACCAGAGGTCTTGACTTCCTGGAGGACTAGAAAATCAGAGGGACTATTTCGAACCCAGGAGACAATCCTCTTTACTTTGTTTGGGTCTGAGAGACCCTTCACATTCCAGGAAAGGACTTTCATTTCTCTTGTTTTTGTTGTTACTAGCGTGCCTAGGCGGTGTCTGGGCAACACTGGCATGATTTCTTTTATTATCCTTCAACACTTCCATAGGTGAAGGACCATTATGAGCAGGGACCAAAGCCATTCTACTACCGGGACATTTTCTTTGTTGAGGTCCAGCAGGGATTGGTTGTCGTGGGCGTTGACTTCTTCATCCAGACTCATGTCTGTTTGAGGTTGTTGGGCTTGAGTTGGGGGGATGAATTCACCAGAATCATCCAAGTCGAAGTCCACAAACTCGTGTAGCTTGGCCAGTATAGCAGATCGGTTTGGGGATTTTCCTTTAGAGTCATTTCTCTTGGCAGGATTAGATTTATTCATGGCATTGTTGGCCCTCTGTCACCCCTGGTTAGGAGGACTGGGATGCTGAGTGGATTCTGGGGGTCTGGTTGGGGGGTCCGACTGAGGTTGGGGGCTAGGTGCCGGGGGGACAAGGGGAGCTTTGAGATGACATGCTCGCACAAAGTGACCTCTTTGCCACAAAGGAAACAAGTATCGAGAAGATACTTGTACTCAATAGGTTGGTCAAGCACTTCACCTTCATCAATCCAAATTTTGATGGAAGGGGGAAGCTTGTCGGGGTGGGAGATATCCATCTCCACTAGAACCTGAGGGTGCCAGGCAGGGTTGTAGAAGTCTTGCTTAGGTCTGCCCCCTAGAACCTTACCAAGCCGAGTCCCGACCCGCAATAGGGGAGAGGTGGCTATACAGATGGAGCGGAAGATTGGTAAATTCTACCCAGACGGGGAAATTTCTGGAAGCAGAAACCTCCGGGTTGAAATCCTTGTTCCACCGAAAGAGACAGAGAGGTGAGTTTCTTATGACCCACTGGCCATAACTCAATGCTTGAAAGGCCATCTCACGCTCTCGAAAAACAAACAGAAAATGGTTCTTGGGTAGACACTGTATAGACTCAACTTCCAACCCCCTAGAGGCCCATTGTTGCTTTACCCAGGATTTGAGAAAATCCACTGGAGGACGAGGTCCCGCCAAAAGACCAACCAGTGCTTTGCTTTCCAACTCCCTCTCCACCTTTCTGACTTGAGAGGAAGGTAAAAGAATTGAGAGCTTTCTTGCTGAAGTTTGTCCTTCGCTATGTTGAGCATGTCCAACGCCTGGGCTGCATTGAAAAACCGGGGGGACTGATGTATGCCTCCTCCGGGAGGAGCTCCAACAACTTCTTGATGTCATCCTGGTGACTGGCGGATAGGGATAGGGCCATCCTGAATAGCTTTTTCCTGCAGAAGGGTCTGTCGAGCAGAAAGGGCCTATATGAGCTTATCCGCCAACTCTAGTGTCCGCACTTTTGTAATCAGGGGGTCCGTACTTGATAGGGGTAGAGGGTGACCAATGGGCACCAAGTGTGTGGACCGGACATTCGGGAGCAGAAGTGACGTGCAATGAGAAAAAGCATTCGATGCGTCCCATGCGTTCACTGAGGACGACGCGTGAGATTGGAAAGGGGGGCGCTGGGGAAATGATGAGGAGAACATCTTGCCCTTGCGGGCAGGTACGGTGGAGCAGAAGAAGAACTAAGCCATAGCTAAATTTGCTAAACGCAGGCTAACCCTACCCTCAGCCGCTCAATTCTCCGAAACATTGGGTTTTTTTGCCTTTGACCCTTGATTGCTATTGATATTGATATGGTTCATGAGCAAGAAACAATTTGTTTACACATAGTACATCACACTACTGACGCAGTCATTGAGAAGGGTTTTGTTCGAGTGTGCAAGGTGAAGAACTTTGATGCTCATTACTATATTTTTCACATCACCACCACTTTTGTACAATTCGTTGTGGGAACAGAGGAGTCAAACCCGAAGGGTGCTCACACTCGTAGTCTTGCGCACCCATTGGGCAGACGCCAAAGTCCAGTACAATCTGCTTAACTGCTTGTGTCGGGTCCGTCGATTGAACTCGAGACTTCAATTTCCCCGTCCAACGACCTCTGCAATGCCTACATACATGCCAACTACGACTGACCATCACTGATACTGCATCCGGACAACGGATCTCACCCCGCACTCAACTGCTTTTGAAAGCAATCTCGGTTCCACCGTCCTGCAACCTCTTTTGCCTCAAGCGAGAGGTTTTCTTTTGGCCCCATTTCCCACAAACCAGGTCCAAGGGCCTTAAGGCCTCCAAGCCAAAGGCCACATAAGGGGTTTTCCCCACGAGACGCCGCACTGCCCAGGGGCCTGAAAAGCCTCTAAAAGAGAGGTTTCCCACATGTAGTACCAAAAAAGATCGAGAAGAAGAGCCTCAACAAGTTTCAAGAGGCCTTCATTCAGCAAGCTTAAAAGCCGCACTAGTAGAAGCTCCAAGGCACAACCCATGACAATGCATGCCATGATAAATATGTATGAAATATTTGTGTACAAAAGCACACAAAAACTCATACATTGACCTTGGAACCATTTCCAAGAGCAAAGACCGCTCCAAGGCACTAAGAGGTATTGGAAATTGTGGATTTCTGATTCATGGGAAGGTGACTTAAGCAAAATTAAGTTTTTGGCATTGTATTTGCATTGAATAAAAAGATGGAGATGATCCTCGTCAAGGGGAGGAAAGCGGCACCATGCAACAAAAGTGGATGATGCTACGTAGAGAAGGAAGAAAAAAGGTCAAAGCAACAAAAATTTCTCGAGGACCATGACAGAGGCAGATCATTTTGCCTTCACCTCTTTCAATTGATACATGGACATAGCTTCAAGCATATGACTTAGCTTGGTCTCAGAATTGTAGACAGTGGTTTGAGGGGCGGTGTTTTTCATTTTGTCTCTTGGATTAGAGGCGTGTAGCAGGCTCTTGGATTAGAGACTTGCAGTGGTCTCTTGGATTGGAGATATTCTTTAGCTCTTGGATTGAAGCGTGTCTCCTGGATTGGGGATGTCAGATTATTGTGCTCCTGGATTGGAGTGTTACGAGTTGTCTTGTGCCATTTTTTGTAGCCCTAATCCCAAGGGGAGGATTGTTGGGATTTGTGGGCTTTGACCTACGCTTATGCTTCTTTGTGTGAATCTTCTCTAGTCTACTAGGATGCCCACATGGCATAAACATGTGTATCCCATGTGGTAGCATGTGGCCACTTTCCACCTAGGACTACTGACACATTATCTGATGAAGTCACCCATGAGGTCATCTACTGTATGCCTATATAAGAGGCATTGTGTATACTCTTTTTAAGTGTTCAATCTCAAGCATAATAGAGTAATCATTTTGAGTTTCATTGAGTCACTCTCTCTCTCTCTCTCTCTCTCTCTCTCTCTCTCTCTGTATGTATGTATGTAGACACGCGCACATGCCATGAATGCCACTCTCTTGCACCCACCTTGATCCTACAAGGTGGGAGATAGAGTAGACCAATGCTCGAAAAAAATCTATGTTTAGTGTAATTCCACAAAAATTCAAATTTAAAGGTAAGAAAAGCTACAAAGTTTAGAGAAATTAGTGTAAGAACCTTCAAATATAGTCAATTTACCTCTCATACATAGGTTTTCTAAGTTTTGAGAAAAAAGTTTTTTTCGAGCACTAGAGGAGACCAAGGGCAGCGTGCGCTTAATTGGGGACATAGCAATAGTAGTGTTGGACTTGTGGAAGGCACCTAGCAACTCCTTAAAATGGTGAGCGTCGCCAGGTAACTTGAGGGGCCCCCTGTACTTTGCATACCCAAACTATGGAATAGACATCTCCAGCAATTGCACCAGCGAAGGATACACCAATCGGGTTGCCTGAATGACGAAAAAGGTGTAGTAATTAGGCCCTAGCAGCACCAACAAGAACCCTTTCGAGAAGCACCGGCAAGAGCCCTAGCACTTTGGTTGAAGGTGTTTGTGTGTTTGTGTTGGTGTTGGTTGGCATGATCCGATGCAACACCTAGCGTGTGACTCAAAACCTCGAGTGTCGGTACTACACGTCTTTCCCAAGCTCATTGTAAGGTCCACGCTACATGTGGGCTTCATCATCAGCGGCTTCCCACAGTCTCCTCTCTATGCGTGTGCAGTTGAGGGGTTAGTGGAATGAAGAGAAACTCACTCCAAGGGCACTACATCGTCACCGGCTTCCCATGGCTCCTCTCTATGTGAATGCAATAGGATGCCCGCCCGGACGTCCAGTGTCCGACCGCCCGCCCACATGTGTACATACCCTTATTTTTCATTACATATGAGAATAAGGAGCTCCTCCTCTTTATGCTTGTAAGGCTCCTCCACCCAGACCGGCTTGTGCTCTTCCCCCTTCCTCACACGCACCGCACCGCGCACGCATGCACGCATCCATGCACACACGCACTCATCAATTGGTATCAGAGCTTCAGCAAAGAACCACGTACACGACCGCTCTCCGACGACCGACTCGAAAGCGACAGAGCTCGCCGGCTATGGTAGAGCTTGGAGCTCATGCTTGAGCTTGGCGGTGGCAGCAAATCTGACACAGATCGGAGCGCTCAGAGGGGATCTCGGTGGAGCATCGAGATGGAGATGGTAGCTTGAGAGGGCATGGGAATCCTTGAATCCCTGCAGAGAATCAAGCAAAGGAAAGGAAGCTTAGACGGCAAGCCATGAGCAAGCTTGTGAGCGGGCATACGAGATGCTTGAGCTCCAAGGCTTCACGAGAGTGTGGTAAACACACACATTCACACAGTGCACACAATCGAATCATAGAAGCTCACGAGTAGCAACAAGCAGTTTGGCGGTAGTAGATCCGAGCAGGTAAACTAGGGGACCAACTGAGCAGCTATAATTGGGAGCGTTGTGTAATCACACACACACACTGCTCAGGGCAGCAGTTCGACATCGGGCCGGGGAGTGGCGAGCAGTTTCAGAGGAATCGGAGCACAGATTGAAGCGAAGGGAGTGTGTGGTGGTGTGCACACACGCGCGCACACACACACACACACACACAATGACACACTCACGCACTGAGTGTGTCACGCACGCGCGCACACACACACACACACACAGTGACACACTCACGCACTGAGTGTGTCACGCGCGCACAGAGCTCGCGAGCAGACCTCGTCACAGTTGTAGGCTCGTCAATCAGTCTGTTTTTCGATAGAGGCTGCAGGCATATTTTGTCATAATTGCAGGAATCATTTTTTTAATAACTAGTCTTGCTTGGTGGGCCTTGCTATACAACATCTATAGAATATAAGATGATACATGGAAATTGACATTTAGCATCTGGAACAACAAGAACATGACTAATTTGGCAAGGAGGCAATGCGTGAAAGGGATATGGCATTTGAAAAATGTTATAATATTTAGGGGAGGAGACAAAGTTAAGTGCATCATTTATTAGAGATAATAGGGATGGTTACAATTGAAATTATATCCAAGTGAGGTTGTACTACTCGAATGGTTGGTAGCTCGTCCATAATTATAATATATGCCTCTTTTATGTCTAAATATATCTCATCGGTCTCACAAATAGAGAGGGATACTGTTGATTTGTGGTTCATATATCTTGAAATGGTATTGTACTGTAGATGCAATGCTTCTACTAAGTCTTGTTGTTGCTACTCCGATGGCAAAAAGCCTCTAATAATAATACAGCACTGAGGGTAGTAGGAGTGTCTATTTCATGTGTCTATCAACCTCGTTTATTGCTATGTATGTGAGGTATACCATGACCTAGCATATGGATGATAAGTTAGTTAATTCAAGTTGCAATTGGCTACAATTTGCTCCCTAGATTATTGATGCTTGGACTCTAATCTTCTAGGTCTTCAGAACTTCATACTGACACCTAGTATGGACGAAACGAGAACGTCATATATAGTATGGCATCAATTATTTAGACACCTAGTATGGTATCAATTATTTAGAGCCGAAGTAAAGATGCACAAGATGAATTCACTACTGGGATACACCACATGCATTCACTACTTATGTATTCACTATTGTAATACATCACATGCATTGGCTAGCAATTGTATGCAAAGAGTTGCGTGTGTAACTAACATGTACACATGTTGATCAATTGAGTGTATAAAATTGAAAACGAGATCCAAAGAAATCGAAGCAAAGGAAGTAAAAAAATTCTAAAACAAAGTAAATAGATAAAACATAAATAAATTGCAACAATAAATGAGGTGCTTTACTGACTTGCAATATTGTAGTACTGCTTTTCGATTATCCAATCTAGTGCAGACCGATATTTGAGTCAAGCTACAAAAAAGCAATGTGAATAGTTAAACATATCGCCTTGCAATGAAATGTCACAAACTGAAAGTGCAAAGTATACAGTAGTGCACGTCATACAGAGGTGCCATACGTACAAAAGTATGGTGGAGAGCTGGCACTGTGTCTCTCTCCAAAAAATTATAAGAAACAAAAGCCGTGCCCTGCCCCGTAGCGTTTATGTGTTGCGCCAAGCAAACGCATGCACATGGAAAATTGGATGCAGATAACGAACCTTGCAGTGTTCCCGAGGTAGTCACTTATAAAAAGACCCCTATATCACGTGCGTTCAAGAGGTAATTAATAATACCCCAATATACATACTATACTTACACTGTGAGCCTATTTAAAAAACCCCCACCCCCCTCTGTATGTATACATTTTTATACATTTTGGTCTTTTAATAATCCTCTCCGGTTAACTCACGTGATATCATACACATTCTAAAAAGTGACCGCCCCGGGGCAGTGTTGTCAAGCTGGAGTCGCACTTGTACAATTGAAACATGCAGGGTTGTGAATATATGTCCTCCCTGCCATACACAAAACACGCAGATGTAAGTTTATGTTCTATGTCCTCTGATTAGTATTACCTCTGTGTGTGTGTGTGTGTGTGTGTGTGTGTGTGTGTGTGTTTGTGTGTGTGTGTGTGTGTGTGTGTGTGTGTGTGTTGTGTTGCTTTGGTCATCAATTATGTCTTCTTGCCTCCTTGCTGACTAGCCCACGTCCCCATAGCAAAAGGCACCATATTCAGTCCATTTATCAATAATTCAAACCCGCAGCTGGCGAACTACTATTACGTAATGCTCATGGACATTAGTACGGGTGGCGCTCTGCTCGATATCATTCACCTTCAAAATAGAGCCAAAAAGTGGCGGAGATATTGTCATATTTAGCAGTTATGAAGCTCATACTACCTTGCATTCAGCTGCCTACTAGGCATAGTGGCAAGTTATGACCAACTAGAACTTGTAAATGCCCCACGTTATACTTCTCAACACATCAATTTGCAGTTCAATGCAACATAACGCCAAATTTGTCAGTTCGTTTGACGTATGTTATTTCCAAGGGGTTTCAATCAAGGTCTCAATCAAGTAGAAATTCTCTTCAACACCGCTCGAAGGTGAGGTGTAATGACTGTGTTTTTGTGGCCATAGAGACGGTATACTTAAGCTCGTCACCAACAACTGAAAAGGATCTATAATTGATGCCTTTGACAACGATCTCGCTTTCAAGAGCAGTAGACTTGTTTTTTGCATTGAGTGTCCGCTTCTGAACTTCCATGAGTCCCATGCTTTGAGCAGTAATGCGCAAAAAACAACTCTAAAGATCCATCGATGTTGAGCCTCCAATAACCACTTCCCACGTGCAAGGGACGCAATAGCCATCCATTAGAAACTAATATGTACTCCAGTCAAAAGATGCAACTTGAAGGATGTCAAGGTGGATTCCCTCCAAAAGATGCAGAAGCCAATGCTTACGACAGAGGTAGTAGTAGTTCTGTTAATGATGCAATTGGGGTGGCGTCATGAATCCTGCAAGAAATCCAGCCCTTTTTTGCATACAACCTATTGGACTGTTGCTGCCACCATCCCATGCAATCAACTCTTCTTCTCAAGTGCTAGCGGCCCTCCAATCCACAACACCCCTGCCAACCCCTTTGTTCGGACAATCCTCCTCGAATTTTTTGCCGCTGTAATGGATCTTAGGCCATGGTCACGCGAGGCTTAGTTTCCATCGGAGCCCAACCATAAATCTCCCTTGCAACCTCCAACTGGCAGTGCTACGGGTATTGGTAGCTCTCACGTGACCACGCAAACATTCAATGACTAAATTTATTAATATAAATTTCCTTAGTCAGCATAATTATCCATAATTATGGCTCGTGTGGCCCTTATATGCTAAGCCAATAAGAGATGCAAAGAAAGATGACTCATCTCTACAATGAAACCGAGATAAGATGCAGCATCTTGAAGAATGTTTTTGCACAAGAGGGCGCTTGTTACCCAACATATATGATATATTGAGTGTATAACTAAATAAAATAATTTCTGAATCTTGACAACGGTATGCCCTACGCTATGTAATGTTCTTAATAATTTCAGACAATATATTAACAACGGTATGCCCTACGCTATGTAATGTTAAGTCGTTGCTGACGATAATTGCACTCGCCTGTTCGGCATACTATAGCTGCTAAATGGAGTTTCTACCTCAATCGCCTGTTGCACAAAGTCCTTGGAGAAGATGTGAATAGATTTTCACTACCCGCCCTGGAGTAGGTTTCCTCCAAGGGAAAATGAGGTTGATTTGTGTTGGCTACCAAACTGATGTCTGCCATCTTCAGCCATCTGAATTTGATTCAATAGCTTTGCGTATATGGACCTTTGCTCATAGGATCTGCCACCAAATCGTGGTTATTGGCAAGAAGGGAGCTCCGAAGCAGTAACTGTTGTGCGTTCAACTCCACACCACCAACATTTCCTGCTTCGTATGCAATTGCTAAAGAGCAACGCTGTA
Organism: Adiantum capillus-veneris; assembly: GCF_014529385.1. Classification (NCBI taxonomy): domain Eukaryota; kingdom Viridiplantae; phylum Streptophyta; class Polypodiopsida; order Polypodiales; family Pteridaceae; genus Adiantum; species Adiantum capillus-veneris. Next base: position 73,619 of record NW_028221426.1, on the reverse strand, counting down.
GTATAATGTTGTTGCTAAATCTCTCTCTCTCTCTCTCTCTCTCTCTTCTCTCTCTCTCTCTCTCTCTCTCTCTCTCTCTCTCTCTCCTCTCTCTCTCTCTCTCTCCTCTCTCGTCTCTCTCTCTCTCTCTT
>NW_028221426.1:37500-73288 GCF_014529385.1 Adiantum capillus-veneris | reverse complement strand
CCATCAAATCAAAAAAGGTAAAATGTTTGGGTGTTGTAAAGAGCATAGAAGTGGAGGCGTTTGATGCAAAGGCGTGGTTGATTTTCATGTGATGCCAGCGGGGTTGGGAGCATATCCTATTATATGGGGAAGACCATGGGTTACGTGCAGTGGGAGCTGTTCAAGATTGGAGACGTGGTACAATTAGCCTCTATGGAAAGACAGATGCCAAGAAGCTTTATAATATGGACACAAGGAAAAGATTGGAGGAACTTTTTGAAGATGAGGATGATTCTAGTGATGAAGACTATTCCACAGTATCTGACGAGGACAGTGATAGTACTACTAGCAGTGATGAGGATGTTGATGTTGCATTTATTTTGATGGACAAAGAAATCCATGAGTCTGGTTAGTCGCTTTTGCAAATAAGGTTGAAGATGAAAGTGAAGGCCTTATGAAGTGATTGAAGGACTGATGCAAACCAAGTTTGAATTGTCGAAGAAGCAGGAATTGATGGCACAAATGATTAGTGGAGACCTCTCAGCTATGGAGAAGGAGATATATTTGCACATGCTGCCTAGTTTTCCTGATTTGTTCATTCTTCATATGAAGAGATCAGAGGGTTCAAGGGCAAAGAGATGCATTTAGAGCTGAAAGAAGGTGCTAAGCCAGTGCGGCAAAGGCTAAGAAGGATGGATCAAGAGAAAAATGGAAGCCTTGCGGGAAGAGGTGGACAAGTTATTGAAGGTAGGGTTCATAGTCCCAGTGGAAACCACTGAATGGGTGAGTCCAGTAGTAGTCAGTCCAAAGAAGGATGGGAAGTGGAGGATTTGTGTGGATTTTAAACCCTTCAATGAAGCCACTAAGAAGAACCCATACCCTCTTCCATTCATTGATCAGATCTTGGATTCAGTGGCAGGTTATGAGAGGTACAGTGTGTGTGATGGTTTTTCATGCTATTTTCAATTGAAGATTTCTTTAAAGACCGAACAAAGACAACTTTCATTACACCATGGGGCTGCTATTGCTACACAGTATTGCCATTTGGGTTGTCAAATGGACCATCTTTCTATCAAGAGAGAGCAAATCGGGTATTGGCACCATTCATTGGTAGTTGTGTTAAAGCTTTTATGGACGACTTCTATGTCTACAGCAGTAGGGCTGAACACCATGAGAAGTTGCAAATGGTATTGGCTCGATATGATGAATGTGGAGGACAACTAAATCCAAAGAAATGTCATCTAGCACAGCCAAGGGTGAAGTTATTGGGCCATATGGTGTCAGAAAATGGCATTGAGGCTAATCCAGACAAGGTTAAGTCTATCATTCTTCTTCCGTCACCTACGAGTACAAAGCAATTGGCAACCTTTATACACAAAGTGAAGTTCATGGCACGGTTTATTCCATTGTCTTCACAACTTCTTTATCCATTACAACAAGTGGCAAAGCATGATCCATTGCAATGGGATGACAAGTGTGAAGAAGTGTTTCAAGAGGTGAAAGAGGTGTTAGGGGGGTTGTCAGCCATGCAGGCTCCTGATTGGGAGAAAGTTTTTTATGTAAATCCATCAGTAGGGGATGATGCCATTGGAGCCATGCTATTGCAAAAGGGGAAGGGCAACCATTATATGCGGCCGGTGTATTGTGCAAGCCGAGTAAAGTTGGTAATGGAAAGAAAATTGTCGGAAGTAGAGCTAGTGATGGCCACTGTAATATTTGCTTGTCGACGATTTCATCATTACTTGCTAAAACGACCTTTTTTTTCTTGACGAGTTATTCTTTTTTTCCACAATTAATTAATGGCACAAACATGTCAAATGTGGTCAAGAAATGGGTAATTGAGCTGCAAGAGTTTGAGTTATCTTTTTAGTGGAAGACAGTACAAGAGCTACCCTAGCTGATTTGTTGACTTACAAGGAGAATCCCGTTCTTGTTAAGGAAGAGGTGGTGAGAAGGGTAGTTGAAGAAATGCCACAGATCAGCAATGTTCATGTGTTGTTCTTTGATGGATCATACAAAAAGAGCCATGATGTGGCTTCAGGGGGTATAGCACTTTATGCTCCAGAGGGGAAGCTAGTATACAAGAGAGGGTTCAAATTGGATGCTCATAGTAACAATGAGGCTGAATATGTTACTTTGGAGGCCGGATTAGACATTTGTTTGAAGCATGGGATTAGAAGGTTGAGCATAAAAGGTGATGCCTTGTTAGTTGTGAAGCAAGTGCTGGGTGTGTGGAAGAGCAAGAACACCTCATTGAAGGAAATTTGTTTCAGAATTAAAGGCCTGTTAACAAAGTTTGAAGCATGGAGCATCAGACACATTGAGCGTGCTCTAAATGGAGAGGCACATGAAGCAGCTCAAAGCATGATTGGGGAGCTATTTGTGTTGAGGACCAATTTACCTCTTTATCATGGCCGGGAAAGTTTGGTTCAAGAAGAGGAGTTTTTGCTAACAGGAATCATTCCGAAGGACATTCAGAAGTCTAAGAAGTATGGTTTTGTGCGTAGAGCATCCAGGTATAAATTGATTGGTGATGTCTTGTACATGAAAGGGGCTGATCTCGTGTTGAGACGTGTACCTTGGTGGGAGGAGCTTTATAGAGAGTTTGGAAGAGAATCATGAAGGCGCACGTGGCGGCCATTTTGCTCTAAATATCACTTTGCATAAGATCTTGCAAGAAGGGTATGTATGGCCTAGTTTGCACAAGGATGTTCACCATTGGTGTAGGTCTTGCAATAGGTGTCAAGCATTTGGGAAGAGAGTGTTGAAGCCAGAGCTACGAAAAACCATTATGGTGTTTGATGTGTTTGAAAAGTGGGGATTGATGCAATAGGCCCGTTACCTATCACAGGCAGGGGCAAAAGCTATATTTTGACTGCAGTGGACTATCTCTCTAGATGGGCAGAGGCTATAGCAGTAAAACGGATCACTGCAAAGGATGTGGCAAAATTTGTGTACGATGAAATATGTTGCAAGTTTGGGGTGCCATTGGAGCTACTTTCAGATAAGGGGCCAGGATTTAGAGCTAAACTGCAAGACTTTTTATGCACAAAGATGAAGATTAGGCACCAGCATACCACTCCTTATAACCCACAGTGCAATGGCTTAAATGAAAGATTCAACGGTGAGTTGGTACAAATTCTTTCGAAAGTAACAGAGCACCAAGGAAAGAATTGGGATTTGGAATTGCCTAGTGCATTATGGGCTTACCGTACTTCGGTGAAGACAGGTACAGGATTTACTCCATTTAATTTGGTGTATGGAAAGGAAGCACTATTGCCTGTGGAGGTAGAGTTACCTGCAGTCAAGATGCTAGAGAAGTTGCTTGGGCAGCCTAGTGATGCATTCAAAGAGAGGCTCTTAAAACTACAAGAGGTTCAGCTGGATAGGATGAGTGCATTGGAACATTATGGGCAGATGCAGGATAAGTCTTTGGCAAAGATAAATGAAAAGGTCAAAAGTAAGGGTATCAAGAAGAATGACTTGGTTTTGCGCTACAGCAGTAAGCTGGACAACACCTTCCAAAAGAAGTTTCAAATTAAGTGGGAAGGCCCTTTTAAGGTGGTCCAGTGTTTCCCAAATGGTACATATCAGTTGGCTAACCTGGATGGGGTTTTACATAAGTCAAGGGTAAATGGATTGCGTCTTAAATTGTATCATGCTAGATTGATAATGGTCGAACAAGAGGAGCTGTCTGTGGAGCAAGTAATGTCTATGAGGGATGAGGAGACTTGTGATGCGGTGAGTCTCATATCTCTTTTTGCTGCTGTTGATCATGAATGATCTAGCAGGCTAGGGGATGGGAAAATTATGTCAGGATTTTTTTGGAGAAAGGGATTGCACATATGTACATACACATGCATGGTGCATCGAATAAAGGATTGCCCATTTTCCAGAGCCAGGTGATTCCGTGGGGCCCACATGTGTACAGGTAGGACAGCATGTACATAGTGCATCGATTTTCACTATCGCCAGTACCAATGTGTTTTCTCTATAATAATGAGGAGTTGGTAGCGCGTAAAAATTCTCAAGGAAGCTATTCGCGGGTCGATGTCATGAGGTAAGCAGGCGCGTCAGATGGCATCTAGTGGCGTCAGGAGATCGAATGGGGTCAATATTTGCACGTGGATGAGTACGGACACAACGTGGGTGTTTTCTTGTGATAATTATGCAAAAAGTTCATCATGAGGACCATCTTTTGGGGCCACTTCACGTAGTGGTGGGATGCATTATGGGAAAAAGTTGAGTGCCAGGTGTGCGGATGGTTGTAGCAGGCTGACAACTATGCACTGCGGGGTCAGTTTTTGGCCTGTTCGGGGTCCGTTTGAGGTCAACTCAAAGGCCAAGGGTGCCCAAGTGAAAAAGCTATGTGTGGGAACTAAAAAACCTGAGAGAAGACCAGAAAAAACGTGGAGAAGGGAGGAGGAACAGCCACAATTGAGTTTTTACTGTTTTTGGAGCCTGTTTGGCCGTAAACTGCTCATCCGAGGTCGGATTTGAGCACTGTGACATTGTAGACTAGGATTTTGGGCCGTTCCGAACGCGATGGCGCTGTCCATTTTGCCAAATTCTTCACTGTTTTTCTGTTGTTTTGGCTGTGTAAGTTTCTCCTATGAGCGAAGATTCTGCTCCAATTTGTGATTGTATCTTGCATATTTTACCCATATTTTGTGAGTTATTTGCCCCATTGGTGTTGGCCCAAGATCAATTGTATCTAAACATCAGAAATTCTCCTCTTTTGAGCTCATTTTTTTGGATGTGTGTGTGTCTCTCTCTCTCTCTCTCTCTCTCTCTCTCTCTCTCTCTCTCTCTCTCTCTCTCTCTCTCTCTCTCTCTCTGTGTGTGTGTGTGTGTGTGTGTGTGTGTGTGTGTGTGTGTGTGTGTGTGTGGAGCGGGAAAGTGGGGAATCTCTCTCTTCTCACTCCATCTATGTGTTTCCTGTCTCGGCCAGGCGGGTTGTGTAAGCCAAGTGGTGCCCCATAGTGTGTGTGTGTGTGTGTGTGTGTGTGTGTGTGTGTGTGTGTGTGTGTGTGTGTGTGTGTGTGTGTGTGTGTGTGTGTGTGTGTGTGTGTGTGTGTCATCCCAAGAGTGTGTGTCAGGTCATTATAGAGGCGTTGTGCATGTTTCCATCACTCTCTCAACGTGAAGCATCGTCATCCCTTCCAGAGATGACACATGCTATTTCAAGATTATCTAAGAAATCCAAAGCATCTTTCTCCACCTTACCCATGAAGGTTGGGAAGGAAACGTTTTCCATTGCAAAACACGATTTTCAAACTCTTTTCGTCCCCTTTTTTTCTATTAAAAAAAAAACACAAGTAGCTTAGCGGCTTATAGCAGCTTCTTACAAGGTTGGGTGGATAGATCAAAACAAGATGAAAATTGAAATGTTAAAGGAGTGATGGTAATTCAACACGGGGAAATAATGGGATTTTGGGATTTTGCTGGTAGAAGTTCTTCCTATCTACATATATATGTACGTGCATGTGTTTTAAAAATCTAAACAAAAAAGCGGTTGGTCTATTATCCATGATGCACAGAGTGTAGAGCTCTCACTTATACCCTTACCATGCCGGTGTTGACAAGTCGGCGCATCCACAGGAGGTCATCACCCTTCATAGGCTCCACCTTCCCTTCATTGCTCAGCACGGATGGAGTGAAGGCGACGTGTTTGACCACTCTTAGCCTTTTAGCCAGCAACAATTGCAAGTAGTTACTGTAATCGGCTCGTTGCATGAATTCCACACCATTTAATTGTAGTTGGTCGTCTCCGGTCCATTGGGTTTCACTTGTGGTAGAGAGTTTTTTCAGGATGAGTTGCACAAGGAGAGGAGGAAGGCCCTCTACCCGCCTTCCAAAACAACGAGGATAGTAGCCAAACCACTCCTCTCTAGGGTATGGGAACCTCCTTATCACCTCCGCTTCGGGGTTGTCAAAGTGAACTAGCAACACTCGCATGCGCACCACGAATCGATAGGCGATCTTCTGCAGCTTTGCCTCGGATGACCTTCTTTTTGGTAGCATAGGCACGATTCTACTTTCTAGAGCCAAAATCGAAGCACTCACGTGACCAGGTGCTTCTTCTTCCTTGGGAGTCATGTGATTTAGGACTGGGCTAGCCCTCCTTTTTCCTTGGCACAAGAAGCCCCTTTGGGTTACTTAGGAGCAGAGGCTACACTTTTATTTTTAGATTCCTTGGGAAAGAGAGGCTTCACTAACCTCTTTCCTTCCTTAATATGGATGATTTCTTTGCGGTGGATGTCGATGCAGAGGATTTATGCTTCTCCTTTACTTTTGTTGATGGAACTCATTGATAGAGTGCAGTGGTGGGTGACAACAATAAGAGAAGCCTGTTGCCCTCCCTCTGGTGGCTCTTGATTTACAATTAGAATGAGAGTTGTGAGATAGAGAACTTACTTCCTCAATGTTGACAACGGTGTATTCCGGCAACAACACTTCGATCAAGTTTGTTAGTGCTTCTTCAATTTCTTCCTCCTCCATTCTCCAATCGGAGAATTCCCGCAGCCACTCGTCCATGGTCGACAACATGCATCGTTTTCAGCACAAGCGCAAAACGGACCATAGCGGCCTCTATGCCAGGACCGTACACGTCGAACTTGTCATGGGGAGTGAACAAGGGGCACCACCTAGATTTGAGCGGCTAGGATGCGAACAACAACAATTCAAATAACACTAACACAACACACCACACACACACACACACACACACACACAGACGAAGATGAAGACGTAGATGATGAAATCCCTCGGGATGTGATGACAAACTTAATTCAAGGTGGTATTTACAGAAACCTTCATTTCGACGAGATGGAGACCGTGGTGATAGAGAGAGAGAGATAGAGGGAGAGAGAGAAACTATAATACATTCTCTAGGGAAAATTCACGTGTGTGGAGATCCTTCTCCTATGCGTAGCAACCCTTGGAGTCAGTGTGTGTGCATGGCTTCCCTCTCAAGTGTTGACCCTCCCCCCCCCCCCCCCCCCCCCCCCCCCCCCCCTTAGATAGTGACCTCTTAGTGTTCTTTTATAGGTGTAGGTTGCATTAGTTTACCATAAAGTGATTACGTTTAGGGCCCTAAGCTAGAGAGACAAAGTAGGCAGCCGCGGGTCCCGGATAGTTGACTGATGCTTTGTTTGAGAGAAATTAGAAAATGATACTCTCCTAGGTGGGCCTTTGTGACCATCACCTAGGGAGAGGTGGAATATACAAATGATTTTTTTACAAGGTTTGACTTGAAAACGGAAAAATAGATTACCCTACGGATGTTTACTGAGGAGATGCATCGTAGACAAGATGCCCGTGAATCATAGGCTTTTCTGGTGAGTTGGTGTAGCGCACTCGTCAACTTTGGTGCCGGATAGGGCATCCCTTTGGCATCTTTCTTTGAATTGTGGTCGTCATCGCGTGTTTTTGGTCCTTTTGTCGATGCGTCGTCGTCCGTTTTTGTTTTTTTTTTTTTGCTTCCGTGCATGCCGTGTATGTGGGTTGTTGGTGCGTATGGTGTATGTGATCATGCATGTGGGTATATATGTATGTGCTTGTTGGTGTGTGTGTGTGTATGTGTATGGAAAGAGGGAGAGAAGGCTAAATTTACTAAACGATAGAGATATGGTGAGAGAGCGAGATTATGGATTTGTGAGAGGGTGAGTGTAAGTGTACGTGTGTGTGTGTGTGTAGGTGTTTGTGAGTGTGTGTGTGTGTGTGTGTGTGTGTGTGTGTGTGTGTGTGTGTGAGTATCGAAAAGGAGAGAGACAGATAAATTTGTGCTACCTATTGTCGACACAAGAACAGAGAGAGAGAGAGAGAGAGAGAGAGAGAGAGAGAGAGAGAGAGAGCTTGTCTTGTGGTGATAATGGAGGAGAGAGAGAGGGAGGGTGCTAAGAAAGAGGGAGAGAGAGAGACGAGGGTTGTGCCAAGGATGGCGACCGCCCCTATCAGCGCATGAGCAGGGTGGTAAATTGCAAGTGTGTGCACTAAAATCAAGTGCGTGCGCACTTAAAATGAGTGTGTGTATGCTTAATTTTAGGTGTGTGTGCACTATTTTTCCCTTGTGTGTACACTTAAAAAACAATGTGTACATAATAATTTTGTAAATGTGATGAATGATTTGCATTTTGGTCATGCCCAATTAGACATTTGTGAATTTAATTTGCAATTTTGACGTGATTAACCCTTGTGTGTGTGCACCTAAAAGTTGGTAAAAACGACCAATTATAATAGTGTGTGTGTGTGTGTGTGTGTGCGTGTGTGCGCACACCTAAAAAGTGGTTAAAGTGTAGTTACTGTGTATAATGGGTAGTTGCTGCATTTTTTAGCTCAAAAGAGGGATTTACAAACTTAGATTGCATCAATGTTTGACCTAAAATTACTAGTTTAATTGCCTAGCTTTGATTTTTATTGTCCGAACTAATTGGGATTGAATCAATGTGGTAATTTTAATTTGATTTGACTACCACTACAAGAGGTACTTAAAAGTAGCGACGCTCGGGGTGCGACGTTCAAATCTGGAAAACGACGGTGTCGCTATATGCGTCGCTAAGTTACTTGTAACTTAGCGACGCCGTCAAGGTTAAAAAAAATAACCGAGAGCGTCCGAAAACTCAGATCTCAGATCTGAGTTTTCGACGCGCGCTCAAGCAAGCAAGGTAAGGCGCGCTCTCCCTCTCTCTCTCTCTTTCTTCTCCACACACACACACACACACACACACACACATACACGAGGAGAGGAAGGAGAGCCAGGTATGCTCCTTCCCTCTCCTCACTCTCATGTTCCGTTCCCGTCTTTCTCTCTCCCTCTCTCTCTCTCTCTCACACACACACACATACATTGTGTTTTTGAGAGAGAGAGAGAGAGAGAGAGAGAGAGAGAGAGAGAGAGAGAGCACAAGCATAAACAAAAAAATGCACACACACATGCATAAACAAAGAATGCACACACACATTGAGAGAGGAAAAGAGAGAGAGAGCATGCATAAACCAAGAACGCACACACACATTCATAAACAAAGAATGCACACACACATTGAGAGAGAGAGAGAGAGAGAGATAGAAAGAGAAAGATATAAAACAAAGAGAGAGAGATAGAGAGAGAAGAAGAAGAAGAAGAGAGTCTTAACATCGTAGGAAACTATCCCAAGAGACCTTAAAGATCTAGTCGATAGGAGTTGAACTCAAGACCTGTTATTCATGAGTGAAATGGCATAACCAATCTATCACACTTTGGTGATAGAAAAGAGAGTTGAATTTAACGTCGTAGGAAACTAATAAAAAAGACCTAAAGATCTAGCTGACGAGGAGTTGAACTCAAGACCTAGCCTGTTATTCAAGAGGGAAATGGCTAACCAATCTACCACACTTGGGTGATAGAAAGGTTATACCATTTTTCTCTTTTTATTGGCACGCACACACCCATACACACACACACACACACACACACAAGAAGAAGAGAGTTTTAACATCGTAGGAAACTATCCCGAAAGACGTTAAAGATTAGGTTAGATGTAGACTTACGTTAAATTAGATTTATGTTTATTTAAGTTAAATTAGATTAGATTTAGGTTTATTTTAGTTAGATTTATGTTTGATTAGATTTAGGTTTATTTAGGTTAAATTTAGATTTAAGTTATATTAGATTAGATTTAGGTTTATTTATGTTAGATTTAGATTTACGTTATATTAGATTAGATTTAGGTTTATTTACGTTATTTACCTGTTACTGAAGAGGGAAATAGCATTACCAATCTACCACACTTGGGTGATAGAAAGGTTATACCATTTTCTTCTTTTAATCGTTTAAGATAAGGTTTAGGGTTTAGGGTTTCGTGTAGGCGCAGCTCAGAGAGCCGCCGACGCTTGTCAAAAATGGTGAGTCTCTCTCTCTCTCTCTCTCTCTCTCTCTCTCTCTCTCTCTCTCTCTCTCTCACACACACACACACACACACACACAGCATTGTCGCTGCATCACCTGGGGAAAGAATGAAATATCAGCAAGCAGGGACAGAAGAGAAGTCAAAGCAGCATGCGCCAAGAAGAGGGCACTCATGGAGAGCTGCTCCTAAGCTCTAAGGAGAGTCAGACGGCTTCGCGGAAGTTCCAAAAGACATGCAAGCAAGCAAGCGGGTCCACACAAGAACTACTGCACAGCTACATAACTTTCGAAAGTGCCATGCGCAAGATCTTGACTGATGGGAGTAGAAATTTTTCAAGCGTTGATCGCTTTGTTCTCAGATTAATTCTACTGGGAGAGACCACCTCCCTAATGGGCAAACTGGAGAAAGCTTACAGATTGTGAGAGGAGGAGCACTCTAGATCTCGCATTGTAGCTCTAAAAGCTGAGAAGAAGATTTTGGTATGTCTTTTACCCTTCAATGGAGCGAATCACCACATGTTCAATTAGGTTAGATTTAAGATAAGATTTTGGACTGAGTTTTTATATTAGAGTCTAACTTCGAGATTACGGTAAAAAAATTAGAGTTAGACGAACGATGAAAAGATCTACTGTGAAAATATGTTAAGATGTTGTGAAATGCTACAGCTAGAGAAGAGTCAAAGTGGTTTTGTCCACTACATGCAGTATCATGTAGACGTGGGTTGTACCCACAAATATAGGCATTGACCAATAAAGACGAGATTATAACCCAATGGTTCTGATCTCCGTGCACCTCTAGACCAAGGTGTGCGGGGATTGGACATGACTAGAGAATGTGAGGTAGTTTACAGTGTGAACAAAGAGAGAGAGAGAGAGAGAGAGAGAGAGAGAGAGAGAGATAAAAGATAAAGAATGCCAATAGAAGATTAAATTTTTTGTCCAGGCTATAAGATTTTTACCCTCATTATGAGTAGTGACGAGGATGTGGGGAGGTCCAACCGAAACACCTATCTCTCAAAGACGATCTTATGTCCTTGTAATCAATGCAAGCATGTTGTGCGACGGACAAGACGCGTTTCTTTGCAGCACGTTCGTGAATTTGGCGAGTTCAATCCAATTATAACTCGTCGGACTCTGACGCTGGCCTACATGCAGGAATCTTGTAACCCAATAGACGTGTTCGTAGGAGCTTTGGTCAAGCAGCATATGTGAGGCCACAAGATGTAGCCTTATATAGCTCGGGGGATGATCATACAAACCACATTCCCAACAAGGCAATGTTTGAGCCCGAGATTGATGAAATGATTGAGACGTTCATGGATTCAGAAAGGCTTATCTATGATGATATGAAAAGTGAAGCCGATACGCCATTGTATAATGGAGCACATGTGTCTAGATTGAAAGCGTTCTTGGTTCTTCTCAACATGCAGACAAAGTAATGATCTGACAAATTTTTACACAATTGTACCGTATTTTTATGTTGTGTACATTGCTCAAAGAGCCCATACTACCAACTGATAATGTGATGCCATATTCCCGAGAGGAAGCAAGAAAGATTTTGCGAAACTTGGGGATGGATTACAATTCGATCCACGCTTGTCCTAATGACTGCATTCTTTTCAGAGGGGAATACATAGACATGGAGAAGTAGATCTCCACGGAACAAAAATTCCGCAAAAGGTTTTGTGACATTTTCCTTTGCTTCCTCGCATCAAGCATTTCTTCGAATGTAAGTCCATGGCCGCCCTAGCATCATGGCATGACGAGAATAAATCTTCGGATTGTGTGCTATGGATTCCTGCAGATTGTGCAGCCTGGAAACATATAGATGGAACATGGTCGGATTTTTCCAGGGAAGCTCAAAATTTGCGCTTAGGACTAGCTATGGATGGCGTAAATCCATTTGGTCAAAGATCAACATCTTACAGTGTATGGTCCGTTGTCATCGTCAACTACAACATTACCCTGTGGTTGACTACGAAGAAGGGGCACCTATGGCTAATCTTGATTGTGCCAGGGCGATATAAAGTGAAGAATATGGATGTGTATCTTTGTCCACTATTGGAAGAGCTACAACAACTGGGTGGATATGAGCCAACACACAAGTCGACAGAATGCTTTGATCAGAGGCATTCTAATGTGGACCATGCATGACTATCCCGGACTAGCAGAATGCTCAGGTTATTTACACTCCTCACTCAAACACTATAAATCTTGGTTTTTCTCAAGCTTATCTATTATCATGTGTATACATGCAGGGATTCAAACAAGCGGATACAGAGCATGTGTCACATGTGGACCTAGACTGAATGCACGTAGGGCGCCCCCATTGAAGAAGCAAATCTACGAAGGTCATCAAGCGTATCTTCCAGAGAATCATGTGTTACACGATGGCTTTTTGGGACGAGAGCCACCGAGAATGTCTGCACAAGCATGGTTAGAGCAGAAGGAGATGTGTGATGACGGATTGCCCCCAGGGATGAAGAGACTATCTCTATGGTACGAGTTACCATACTGGCCCCGACTCATAATCAATCACTTGCTCGATCCAATGCACATATTCAAGAATGTGGGTAATCTACTATGGGACCATCTGACCAGCAAGAAAGATACTTTGGGAGCCAGGGTTGACCTTAGAAATGTGGATCGTATGGAGCAATATTGGCCGCAAACAGCGTCCGATGGATCGATAAAACTCCCTAAAGCACCATGGATTTTCACAGGATTCCAAGAACGCAAAGTAAAAGAGACCATTCAATCTTTGCGGACCCCCACTGGCGTAATGCACTCGCTCCGAACGTGTTTTACTAAATAAGGAAAGCTTACCGGTTTGAAGTCACACGACTGGCATAAAATGTGTCAGGTATGTTCATAGTGGAATATATCATAGTGGGAATTGTGTAACAAATTTGTGTGTGGACTTTAACATCATTGCTGCACATATTTTGCAGTTTATTTTACCGGTTGCCATTGAGGGATGTTTGTCTCTCGAAGTCCGTAACACAATCTACAAACTTGCGAAGCTGGTGCAATGGATCTCACAAAAGGAGATCAACGTAGACTCCATACCATTCGCCAAACTAAACACTACGGAGGTTGTGTGCATGTTTGAGAAACATTTTCCTACTACCATGCTAACCATTTAGGTGCATCTTCTTGTTCATATAGTTGATGAGGTGGAAATAGCTGGCACAGTACATTCTAGATGGATGTTCTTCTTAGAATGTTTCATGAAAATGCTCAAGGGATATGTGCGTCAGAAGGCACGTCCAGAGGGTAGCATGGCAGAAGATCGTCTAGTATCAGAGTCCCTAGTGTACATTGAAGAGTGGCTAGACGGATTTGATAAAGCCCGGGACATGCTATGGAGAACCATAGATGATGAGCGCATATCTGGGATTGTCATGTGCAATCTCGGTGTTGAGAAGAAGATGACGAAAGATCTAGAGGCTAAAATCAACAAATTTTGCATGCTTCACAATCAAGTGATGCAAAAGTGGATTTCACAATATGAGGATGCAAAGCAAGAGCGACAAAGGGCACGAATCGAATGGAGACGGGGAAGACGACCCCCGATGCACTATCCGACGGGTCTGGAGAGTCTACCAACATTCATGAGCTTAAGATGGTTGCACAACCAATTGAAAAGTGCACAACAATGCGGTGAAGAAGTGACTGAGGAAGAGTGGGAGTACTCTCGGGGTTGCACGACCAAGGTAAGTTTGCAATGTACGACTAGTGACTTTCTAGATGTTTGAACGGCCACTCATAATCTTTGTTCGTTGTATTATAAGTCATACATAGTAGCATGGTGTAAAGGTCGACATTTTAGGGTGGAACGGATCGACAAAAAGCGTTTTACTCAAGATTGTGGAATCATAGCAAAATTTGAATAGTCTAGTCGACGACGGTCCACTAATGCAGATCCTATGGTGGAGGAACTCACTTACTTCAGCATGCTACAAGAGATTTTGAGGATTGATTATAGAGGATTTTTTGTCGACTTGTTCGACATGTAATGGTTCAAGATAATCATGGAGGGTCGCAACTCTACTGTGCGTAGAGGAGAGTCTGGTTTTCTTGAGGTGGATTCAACTAAGAAATGGACTGACCTAAGAGACACTTTCGTACTACGTGAGCATTGTGAACAAGTAAGTATGTAAATAGTTAACATCTCCTTTTAGAAGTTATGTGCTTGAAAGCTCTCATGTAAGTTATATGGCTCTGACAGGTGATATTTCATTCTACAAAGTCTTCATCAAACTAGTGGTACGTCATAGAGGTAGCCCCTCGTAGTGAACGGACATATGAAGGCTACCATGTGCCAATCACAGCGGCATCAATGGAGGAGATCGGAGAAGATGCTCAATCAGAAGCCGCTTAGGTGGTGCCAGACGAGCATCAAGATGCTACTCTCTATGGGGTGCATGCAGAGGATCTACAAAATGAAACGGAGGACATCTGTTTAAACGAAGAGCTCTATATAGATATAGGAAGTTATGCTGAGCTATGCGAAGATGAGAGAGAGATCTCTTAAAGCCATAAATATTGTATTTGAACAATTTTGCTCCGTGTTGTAAAAACTCTAGCTCTCTAAGTACCTTCCATGTTGTATAATGCTCTTTTGATTTTGCACTCACATCTTTTGATTGAAAATTCTGAGTTATCGACTTGCCTCTTCCATCACTCAAGTTGGATAGAAGAAGAACGCGTCATTGCGTCATTGTATTTATATGCTTCATTGCGTCATTGTATTTAATGGTCTTTGCGTCCACTCCAGGTACGTATGCTCTAGGTATGTTCTCATAAGTAGGGACGACGAGCACCTCTCTCTCTCTCTCTCTCTCTCTCTCTCTCTCTCTCTCTCTCTCTCTCTCTCTCTCTCTCTCTCTCTCTCTCTCTCTCTCTCTCTATCTATCTACTTTTCCATGTTTTCTACTCCATTCATTCAATATTAAGTTTAAATGTTCGTGTGTTTAATGCAAGTATGGATGATGAGGAGTTTCTTTCTTCTTTGTCACCCCAGCAAAGACAGTGGTACGTGGAGCGTCATCGCTCTGGCGCACCATCGCGCGTTCCTACTCCATCTGCATCTCCCTCTGTTTCGGAGCATTCGTCGTGCTCTAAAGCTTTGGTGTCACCGAGATTATCTTCACACTCGTCTAGGCACCGGAGCTCTAGTGGTGGCAGTGGTGGTTGTTGTGGAGATGCCGCCACCGATGCCTCCACACCGCCTCGTGTTCGACGAGGCTCTTTACCCTCCCCTTCTTTGCCTGCCCCCACACCAGCCACAACATCGCCATCTACGCCAGGTTTTGGGCGGCTGACTGTTCCTAGAAGCTACACACCACTACCTACTCCTCCGGGAGCCACCCCACTCCACACTCCTTGCTTTGGGGCCCAGACTCCGGTGGAGACACCTGACGTCCAGACCCCCATCGACATGCCTCTAGAGACTCCTGTCGGGACACCCAGGTTCATGTGTCATCGGCGAGAGGGCTTGCCTTACTCCTTCGACTTCAGCGGCGGCATCATCATGGATGATGACGACAAGAAGGTGATCTCGCGCATGCATGGTCTTTGCTCTCAGGTGTTTAGACACTACATACTGAGGCGGTCCGGGGTGGGCAACAAGAAGAGTGGCCTCTAAGCACCCTTCTAGGCTCCCGTGCTGCTCAATTAGGTTCGGGTTGGAAAAAACAACAAGCACACACACAAACCTGCAACCTAACCCTACACAAATTTGGGACACCACCTAGTTTTGGATGCGAACTAGGACGCGTAGAGAGAGAGAGAGAGAGAGAGAGAGAGAGTGCTCGGGCTGCTTTGAAATGTATCGGGAATGATCAAGCAAACACAATTATATATGTAAGAAAGAGAGAGAAGGGGGAGGGGGTGCTTGTTGCATTAATACCTTCTTACAAATCTGTCATGACCAATCAAAGTGAGATTAGTACTTGTTCAACATAGCTTGAGTAAATTAGACCACAACACATCACAAGAAAAACCACTCCAATCATTGTCTTAAGGTCAGGGGAGTCCTCTCCACCCTGTCGCCCTCTTACAGTATGTGGGATTTATGGCTAAATTGATGACAACACCCAGAGACAAGCTATCAAGAACTTAAAGAAAACACCAAGACACTTACACATCATTGTTGTCCATTACTTCACGTTGGAAGAGAGACAAAGTATCCAAGCTTAGTCCAAATCCACCCTCCTTGATTCAACAAATGTTGGGCTTACACTAGTAGGAGAAATGATAGATTTCCTACCCTCATTCAAGATTTCCTACCCTCAATTGAATGATCACTCTCTCTTACAATGTCATAGATCTCCCTTGCTAATCACCCCTAATACAATACATGCATATGCATAAGACAATGAGCTTCCACTCAAGAGCTCCTTCTAGAGAGGTTGAGCTTGGCTTCTCAAGCGATAGCATAGTGCTCTTGCTTATGGCTTCCCCTTTTTGTGCTAGCGACACCCTCCTTTTATAGCAATTTTGAGGGCTAGGGTTACTCCTCTAACCATGGTTGGGTTAGATTTTCAGCAATTATCTAATTTCTTTTTCTTGGAATTATCAAGAAGTTGGTGTGGATAGATGAAGAAGAGAGAGAGGAGAGAAGTGGAGGTGATAGGACTTTCCATAGTAGGTTAGTGTTAGTAAATTAGTAGAGTTAGTATCTTTATTGATTTACAAATGGAATTGGATATTTACAATGGGAGTATCCAAGTAGAATACAAATAAGGAAGAAAAAACTCTTAATAGGTAAGAAAACATGGATTTCTTACAATGTTGATGCTCCAAGTGTCTTGAGTAGGGTCAATTTTGGCGCTTGTTGACGGTCCACTAGATTTGACGATACGTTTTTTTCACTCTTGACCTTCCTTTGGGAGACAAGGTAATTGAATATGAGTAATCAATCACCATGATGCTGTATTTTAAGAGAAGAGGCTGAATTTTATGGTTTTTTGATAGATATGGGTAATATGGATGAGGAAAAATGAGACTAAGTGGTCAATTTTGGAATGGAAGTGTGTGTAGGAGACATGAGTTCACCATGGTTTCTCTTATTCTTCAAGGTTGAGAAGAAGGTGACTAGGCTGCAGAGAGGAGTGGTGAGAGAGGTGGGGATGATGAGTGGAGAGGTGTGTGTAAAAGAGGAAAATGGTAAAGTGGAAGCGGGAGTGTGGCTGCATAGCATGGGCAAACTGGGGTCCACCAATAAAATCATAGCTCACAGATCGTAGCTCAAAAAAATATGAAAAAATTTGAGGTAAAAGCTCAGCTCACGAGCTACAACTTTTGTTTGTATCACCTTTTCAAATTCGGAGAGCATGTGATCTTTAAAAATTCAGCAAAACCGACTGTTTTTTCCACTGTACAAAGTCCTTGTGAGGTCCTTCTTTGGATGATTCTTTTGAATACCTCCAAGAGTGAGCTCCCCATGGTGCATGCATGCATTCCACATACCCTTGACCTTATTTGGTAGGTCTATAATTGAAGATATTGTTAAGATCATGATATAAGTGAATAGTACAACTAAGAAAATCAAATATTGAGGGGTCTAAAAACATATTTTAAAATTGGTCCGAACCTGCCCAAAAACTCAATACAACCTTATAAGTTAAAACCAATGCCTTTCACAACACTTCCCAGGCGTCCCTAGATGCAACCACATGCACAAATGTAATGCATACATAGATTCCTCGCGGGAAAGCGTTTGCTCTTCTCGGAAAACTCGTTAAAATATTCCGCTTTTTAAGAAAAGCTTCTTAGAACCCATCTTTATTATTGTGCTTGTGTCTTTACGCATATTCCTCTTTCCAGTTCGGATTTCCTCTTGATTATGGATATCCCCTTTCCGATGCACCCGTCACCCACCTTGTGACGCATCAGGAATACCCATCACTAGTCCTTTCCTACCGAACTATGTACCTGTCAAATATAAATAATATAGGTGGAAAAAATATAAAGGGGTCAAAATAAATCTCTCTCATTATAAGTCTACCATAAAAAGATGAATATTTTTGGTGTTCTAATTTATGAGAGTAAAAGAGAATAGATGTAAGAAGGAAAAATCACAATAGTGAAAAAATATACGCATAAATAAAACTAGTTTTTTTGGATTTTTGTTGGGATGGAGTTACACCAAAAATAAGAGAAGCTTGCATGAAATTATTTTTATATGGAATAAAGAGTATGCAAAATGGTAAGAAAAAATATGGTAATGGTGAGTCAATGTACATAGCATAAATAACACACCATAGGTAGAAATATTTAAATAAATACCAAAATAATTATGAAAAATCCTTTTATTTAGGCCCTATACAATGAAATATTTACACACAAATGGGCCATAATATACTTATATTTTTTTTTATTTTTATTTTTTTGGCTCAACTAGCACAGTGACTAGCTAATTGAGGGTTTTTAAGAAAATATGGGAAAAGTCCCCTAACTCACACACACCTATATACAGTGAAATGGTAGGGATAGCCACAGTGTTTGGATGATTTTGGTAGGGTGGGTTAACTCACTATGGCAATTACGGAGAGCCAAAAAACGACTATCAATACTAAACACCTGGAGTGAAGTACCAAGTGATTTAAAAGACAGAGTCATTAGCATACTTCATGAGGAGTTTCACGTTCCAACATGGGATGAGCGCTTCAATGAAGACCGGATGAAGGTTCGAATGCGCGAATACTGCAAGCACAAGTGTTCCGAAGTGCTAAAATCAATCAAGCATGGGTGGAATAGGCCAGATTGGCTGGCCAAAAAAGATTGGAAGAATGTGAAGAAAGCAGCGCGCGAGAATCCCGACAAGTGGAAGCAACAGAAGGATGCAGCAAGAGCACGAGTAGAGGCAGGGAGCTCGCACCACTTGGGGAGCTACGGGTGGGCATCATTTGAGGCCAATTTTGTTAGTGTTTTTGCATTGATCTTTATGTTTGATAGTTTAGAGTTTATGGGTTTTTTTATTCTAACATAATGGAATCTTTGTATGTTTTGACAGTGGTCGATGACAGGACGTGATCCCACACCGTACAAGCGCGAGTACGCAGGCAAGAAGGGCTTAAACGCCCTAATGGACATTCTGAGTTCTCGCGGCGGCATGGTTAGTATTAGGGTTTACTCTTTTCTATTTTTTGTATTGTTTTATAAACGTCGCTATATGTTTATACTTACAGAAAGTTTTCTTATTGTTTTTTTTGCAGAATCCGACAAATACGCCGCTTGGATGCGATGAGACGTCCGATTAGACGACGTCAGTTTAGTCGTAGCTAGATAGCATTAGTTTCTTTTTGTCATAGCTTATGTATCATGAGACGACTTTTATACGTCTTTTTGAAAACCATGTATATTTTTTCAATCATGACAATGGTATTGTAATTATTACATTTGCCAATCAAGTGATTTTGTCTATGATGTGTACAATTGTCATTGATTTACTTTCATCAATTCACGCTTGTCAATTTTGTATCTTTATTTTTCAAACAATACGTACTATGGATGATGGAGTTAATGGTTATATTGTCTTGTGGGTGACTATTTTGGGGCTATACCTACCCTTGCACTTTTTTTCAAAGGTGAATCAAGTAATGAGACATCCAATATGGTTGATGGGTGGCAGGGCATTCAATGCCCTGTCACCAAAAAAATTCTCTCGGGCGTCGCTATGATCGTCGCTATATAAGGCTCTGCAACGTCGCTATAGGCTTTGCTATAGACGGTCTATAAACGTCGTTATACGCATCGCTATGGGCATCGCTATATAGCGACGCTTTTAGAGACGCCTATAGAGACGCTTATAGCGACGCTCCCGTATCTACGTTGTTAGCGACGGTTTTAGCAACGTCGTGGGTTATAAAAACCCAATGTATTTCCGTCGCTAACAACGTCATAAGAGCACACAACCTCTTGTAGTGTACACTAATCCCCTATGTGTGGAGAATTTTAAGATAATTTTTTGGTATTTTTCGGAGGATTTTTGAAACTTTTTGGCAATGTTTTTCTATTTTTTGTAGTAATTTCCAATTAATTTCGAGAAAATTTGATATCGCGTGATCTTGACAAGCTGTCTTGTGTGCATATTTACATCATTTTGAGCGCTTTTGTGGCCTCGTTTGTTGAGTTTTATGCCATTTGCCTTAGAGGGGTCGGGTTGCTGATTTTGTCGTAATTGGTATTTTTGGTAAAAACTGCTATTTATGGTATGTTTGAGCGTGTCAAAAGTGTTTAAATGTGATTGCTGATGATATTATAAGATTTATAGAATTTTTTGAGATTTTTTTGCATTATCCTGACAATTGTTTGGATTTTTGAATGATTTCTAGCATTTTTGTCTAATTTTTGAATTACTGTTTGCATATTCAAGCTTTGAAAAATAGAAAATAACAATTTGGGTTTGACAAGTGCCAACGGCTGATCACGAGATTTGGCGAATGTTCTTTGACGGTCGTGCAAACTTGGCAGTCAAATTCTAAGCTTCGGACGAAAAATCGACTTCAACGGATTGGATCTTTGAGAATCCCCTCTTACACATATTAAGGTTTAAAAAGTCAAAAAAAGAGAAAAAATTCTCCTCCCCATCCCATCTTAGGTGTGCATATGATATTCTCTCACCCCACACTATCTGCTCTCTCTCACTTTCTCTCTCTCACACATGCCTTAGGCCTCAAATTTTTAAGGAAAAGTCAATCTCTCTACTCTCTCCCCCCCCCCCCCCCCCCCCCCCCGCTTGTGGTCTTCAAAGGCCGAAAATAGCTTCGTTACCTCTCTCTCTCTTACAAGCGTCGAAGATAGTCTTCTTCTTCTCTCCTTCTTTCTCTCTCTCTCTTCATTTTTTACAACCCCATCTCATTGTCCTCTAGCGTCATACAAACGACCACCCACATGCTGTAGGACCCCTGAATCCTCTCTCTCTCTCTCTCTCTCTCTCTCTCTCTCTCTCTCTCTCTCTCTTTGCACGCAGTCGAGCACAATTCTCTCTTTCTCTCTCCCCTTTGCCACACTATCATTTCCCTCTCTTTCAACCCATTGTTGATGCCACACACACATACACTACTCATTCTCTCTCTAGTCTGTGGCGAACCAGACCCCACCCACCTGCGCATCGAGTGGCCACTTACCCATTCACGCTCTCTCCCACGTCAGCCCACTCTCTCTCTCTCTCTCTCTCTCTCTCTCTCTCTCTCTCTCTCTCTCTCTCTCTCTCTTTTGCTTGTTGCGTGTCAGGCCCGCCATCAAAACACACACACACACACTCGTGTAAACTCTCTTGCCATCACTCGCCTGCGCACCAAGCCCCTCCATCGCCGTCGCCATCTCTTTGTTGGTCTTGCTAGGCCTCCAAGTAAGGTTAGATTTGGTTTAATTTAACTTAGTTAATATGCAATTTTATTTTATTTTATTTATTTAATAAAATTTCACCACTAGAAAAGGAACCAAAAAAAAAAACAAAAACAAAAGAAAGAAGAGATAAAATTTTATAAAATATATATAAAATAAAAAGTAAAATTTCTAAAAAACAATAAATTAAAAAACCATTTCAAGAATGAGAGAAAAATTCTTTAAAAAAAGACAATCCTCTCTCCCAAAAAAGACAATCACACAAAAAATTTAAAAAAATCAATCATTAAAAAAAAAACCTTCTAAAAACACAAAAAAGTCAAAAGTCCATCAAAATAAAACAAAAGGAATTTTCAAATTCAAAAAAATAGAAAGGTCATAAAAAAATAAAAATATTATACAAAAATTCATAAAAACCTTTTTTAAGAATCCATAAATTACAAAATTCACAAAGAAGTTTCCAAAAAACAAAAAATCCTAGAAATTTTTTTTTCTAAAAAATACATAAAATTTAAAAAAATTCACAAAAAATAGTAAAAATAAAAGGAGAGGTGTCCAAAAAGAAAAATAAAAAAAATGAGAGCATAAAAGCCAAAAACATCATAAAAAATTCACACCACAAGCAAAAAAAGACAAGACGAGTAGAAGAAGTCAAACAGAAAGAAAACATGAGAAACCGAGATGAAGCAGCATGAGCACAACCAAAAAAACCCAAGAAAGCAAGTAAAAAGCTAAGAAGCGAGCAGTTGCAAAATTACAATAACCCTAAACAAGTAAAAACAAAACTGCAAAAAATTGAGAAATTAAATTTATGTCGAAAGTTAACCGGCAAGGATATGTTTAAACAAAAACTCAATTTGAAACTGACTTTTAAGTCGAATTTGGCCATTAGGGCATTGTTCACGCACCAAAATTGTGAATAGGGATTGAGATTAAAAGACTTTGCTAAAAATTGGCAAAGCTTTGAGTTTTTAGTCTTACCAAATTTTAGAATTCTACAAACGAGAGCATGGAGAGCCCTGCAAAACACTAAAAAAAACATACTGTAACCATTAAACTCACAAATCTCCATACCTGGCGAGTCCACAAGCACGTAATCGACTTTATACGTGAACATAGAGAAATAGTGACTGAGGGACAGTAGAAGAGTGCGTGCAGGTGCACTTCCTAGAGCCGAGTGCATATCTGGCACATCAAGAGAGAAGAGAGGAGATAAGAGAAGAAAGACACAAACACTGGGTGTAATCTCCCCCCGTGCAAGAGTGACCATTTCCCTCTTACACGTATTTACTTTATAGATTTCTTGAATGGTCAAAGTGAGTACAAACGGGATGGCCGGTCATAAATGACCAAAGCTCATAAGGAGCACTTGATTAATCAAATATACATAAATTGTAATATCCTTTTGCATAATCCATTAGATGCTAACTCTTTTTGCACCTGTCAGCTGCAATAAATATACAATTATCAATTACCATTACATACCTCTCCGTTGGAAAGCAACCGTCCTTAGTTGCAAATATAAGAATCTACAAACTATACTTGTCAAAAATAGTGATTAGAAATCTATGTAAAAAATAGCACATAGTAAAAGAAAAAATTAATGAAACTAAACAACATTGGTTATGACTTCCGTCATCCACATAGTACCTATTCTAGTGTCCCATACCACTAGAATATGTAGTATACGTTATACCCTGATGAATCAGGATATCATTGGTCACACTCATCATCCAATAAGTGAATTCTCATCAATGTCGATGTCAATTCCATAAATATTGTCGCGATAGGCAAATGTCATATATAAAGTCCAAATCCCACATAAATCCAAGTCCAAATACCCATTTCAAATCCAAATCCAAATATCTTTCATTCTGTGTACCCGAGTAACAAAAGCATGCTAGGGATAATGGTGGCCAACTACACTGCAGCATGATTTTGTGATCGATGTTGCCTAAAGAGGTAAATCTACACCAATAAGACGTGGTGTCCAAATCGGCGAATGTGCACTAATGCTGCCTAAATCAGTGAATCTACATTTGGTCATGTTTAAAAATCATTGTTGTACTACCTTAATAGGAGAATCTAAATGCACAACCGGTGCTGCCTAAATTCGCGAATCTACACCAATATGAGCATTTGCACACGGTCGAACACTATGAAAATCTCTAAGTGTTTACCACGCTGTTTTACCACGTTTTGTACAGAGAAGGTCCAAACTCAGCTGGAGAAGGAAGAGAGAGGAGGACGAGGGGGGGGAGGGTTTTTCTATTTAAAATATTACTACGAGCTTTTCCGCATTTATTACCACATTTATTACCTCAACTTTTACCTGTCATATTACCGCATTTATTTTCAACAAAAAAATTTAGTGCCTAAACTTTCAAATTATGGCTTAAACATCCCCCCCATCACCCCCCGCCCCCCACCCCCTCTTCAAATTTTGGTGTTTCCCTCCTCTCAATGAAACTTATAAAATATTGTATGAAATTTTCAAATTAAAAAGGAAGAGAGAGAGAGAGAGAGAGAGAGAGAGAGAGAGAGAGAGAGAGAGGGGCGCGGGGTGGGGAGAGGTGATAATAAGATTACAGCTAAAATAATCAATGTCACTTGATTAACATAATTGAACATGTTCACAAAATTAGAGAGAGAAAGAGGGGGAAGAGATAGATGAATGGATTACACGACCAAAAAACTTCACAACTACAAAAGGTTTATGGAATTTTGTAGAAGATTTTTTTATAAGAAGATAAGTGATAAGAAAAAAGGATAATTAGAAAGCACTTATCAAAAAATCTTATCAAAAAGTGCATAAAGGAAGCGCTTTCGCTTTCATTTTACACCTCTCTTCTCATTGTTTTCAAGATGTCACACCTCTTACACACACCACCTCTCCACGCTTGGAAAAACCTTAGTCAAAATTCTTATATGGAAACCATAGACAAGCTTCACACACACCACTTCTTCTCTCTCTTAGTTCTCAAGCTTGCCATAGCTTGATTTTTTTCTTCTTATGTTGTTCTCTCGCACCAAGTTCTTCTTGGATAGCTGGGGCGTGGATGTCAATTTGAAGGTGAGGAAGAAAAGGATTCTTATTTGTTGATGCAGATGAATGGTCATCTTATCAAGAACAGGGTAAATGGTGTGCGTCTCACGCCATATTTTGAGAGGGAATTGGTGCTAGTAGTGCATCAGGTTTTGATAGAAGAGGTTGGACAACCCGCCTGAATAGGGTTTACACTAGTCGTACGTGAATAAGACTATGTACATACAATAGGTTTTTTTATTTGCTCACAATTTTGGATAGTGCTTGCCAGTTTTTTTGCAGTTGGTAGGAGAATAAAGGTACTTTTTGGTTGAACATGAATGTTCAACAAGGAGGTTGAGCAATGATGGTGCAGGCAAATTATGTCAACCCTAGCAAAGGACACATGCAATGATGTGTATGCTTATGGATGCATGGCAGAGAGCTAGAGCAGGTGGAAAGAGCTTGTGCATGCAAGTGGCAGCGGAGATGTATGTTTTATGTGGTTCTTTAGGGAAAAAAAGGATCCAAATAAAGCATGACAAGGGGGCAGATGAAGGGTGATCAAAGTGATATTTGTTGGCCCATATGTGTAGAGCTTGAAGTGTTGAAGGGGCAGGTCTAGACAGCTCATCAAACAGAGCTACAGAGCCCAAGATATTTGAGTTTGAAGGTGCGGTGCATTACAGATTCTTGCAGGACAGGGCAGCTAGGGACAGGTGTCCCAAGTTGATGTCAGTTTCTGGACATGTAGTGCTCGAATTATGGAGCATACCTATCTTTTTAGATTGTAGATCAAAGCTATGGATTGCAGGTTATGGCCGGTTGAAGTTTTACCATCGGCTGGGTTGGTGCCTACCTGACCGCAGGGGGAGTCCTACCATCTCGCATTATTTAGGCCTCAATAGAGATTGAGAAAGTGCTATGCAATGTATGGAGCCAATAGGAATTGACTGCTCATCAAATGGAGTCCGCAACAGAAAGATGTAGCAGTTGGAAGCCGGGTGCAGTTGCTTGAAGATGGTTGCAGGTGTTTGCTAGGAGTTTTGGTCACATTTTTTGGCGGGCCCATAAAAGCCAAAAGGGAGGGAGTTCGAATTCGAGAACGGTGGCTTCCAAGTGGTCTTGTCGGCTCAGTGATCAAGTTCTTGAGCAGGAGATGACATGCATTGGAAATGGGGAAAAAAAATGTTTATGGTGAATCTTTGTGGAATTCTTAAGGGAGGGTGGAGGTTCAGCTGACGAGGAGATGCCACATGGCGTGGGCTTAATCCCATATGTGGAATGGTAGTGTGGTTTGTTGGGGTATATAATACAGGCAATAATCGATTGGGGGAGTGTGTGATGGAATGGGAGCTCGTGGAGCTCTAGGATATGGCGGGGAGCCGCGGCTGCTCTGGGCAGTGGCGCATTGGTGGCGCATGGCCCTGCAAGGGCGACGACATTGGCGGTTTTGGCATAGGGCGGCCAGTTGGCGGCAGGTTGGTGAGAGGCAGACAACGGCATTGTTAAGTGATGACGTGGCTGGGGTAGTTTCACACGCCCAACCAAGCCAAAGGTTTTGAGAGAAAAATCAGGGTGCACTGACGGCGCCGTCGATTCCCTACTTGGCTTGGAGAGGTGTTCTTACAAATTCTTGGGGTGCAAGAAAATTTGTGGCCTGAAATAGAAAAAGGAGGCTGTCCCATGCAAGCGGGGGGTCCAAAAATAGAAAAAGGGGTCATACGTAGGCCTAAGGGGATCCCATTTTTGCAGGCTTTTGGCAGCTTTGGAGAGTGCTTGGGGAGCGGAAGAAGGAAAAGAACAATTTTTTTATGTTCAAGGGCAGCTCTCGGCTTGAGGAGGCAGGCTTCCAAGTTCTCAAGGTGGAACAAGGGCAAGAGCAAGAGTATCATCACATCGATTTTTGGCTGTCGTGCTCTCAGCGGGGAGAGTCAAACAAAGGATGAAGCCATAGTTGTAGGTTTTTCTTTGGTTGCTCATTGTACGGGAGACGACCATCTGTGTGATAGGAGGGAATTCTTGGAGTCCTTTTTTTGTCATTAATTGAAGGAAGCCATATCCAAGTTTGGTGTTATCTTTGTCCCCTACTCCCCCCTTCTCATCTTTGCTCTATCCTTACTGTGTGGTGCCGGTTTGAGAAGTGTGTGCCTCTCCAGACCTGTGGTGTGAGTGAGAGAGAAAGAGAGAGTGGTTTGCGTTGTGTGGCAGTTGGCAGCAGGCTAGGTTGGTGCAAGTGTTGTGTGTGCAAGATTTGTAGACAAATTGTCGAGTTTTGAAGGTGAACTCTAGTGGATCAGGGTGCAGTGCTTATCTTGGGCTATAGAGAGGCTTGCAATTTTGTGCCGGGTGTATTCCCCTTTCCCCCCATCCAACATGGTCAACCACTTTCCCTTGGCGCATGGGTAAGGGGCAACGCAAGGCCACATGCGTGAGGTGGTGAGGGAGAGGGTGAGGCGAGAGGGTGTGTGTGTGTGTGTGGATAAGAGAGAGAGAGAGAGCAAGCAGAAGGGTGGCCGCTTGCAGCGCCGAGCGCGAGGAGAGAGGGAGATGGGGTGAGGTGAGAGAGGGTGGGAGTGATGTGTGTGTGGTTGTATTGTTGGCAGTATATGCATACACATGCAGTCTATATTTTGGGTTCTTACTGCTCTACTTCTGGGGAAAATCTGCCGAAATTTTCCCAAGTTATGATGGCTGGTTTTTTGGTCCTTTGAGCCATTTATGTTGTTATGCTGCTGAAATTCTAGCAAAATCAGAGGATAAGTCAGGTGTGCCTTCTTGGGAGCTACATGGTTGGCTTTAATGGATGATCAAAACGGACCTCAATTCACTCCTTTTCATTTAACTCAAAGAATCCAAATAAATGTTCATGTGTCCAGGAAGATTTTTTTTCAGCAGCGCATAGTCTTTATGTTCGGGCCACGAAGATTAAGAGAGATACTGGAGTGCCCTTTGCCTGTTGTAATTCCGATGATTAACTATGAAAACTCATTTGATGTGCATGTGTTTGTCCTTATCTAAAGTTTATCTCCATTGAAGTTTCTGGGATTGGGTCAGTCAAAAGTTTTGGGTTCTTGCACGTGTGTTCGAAGGGGTTCTTAAATCATTAGAACTTGAGTAGCCATGGCTTTCTCCTATCCGGAGTTTCATGGAAGAAGTGATGAAGATGTGGAAGACTTTTTGGAAAAGATGGAGGTTGCCTGCATTAGCAACCAAATTCATGACCCGGTACAGATGTTACGTCTTCTCCATATTTGTTTGAAGAGTGATGCATGAGTTTGGTCCAAAGCATTTGAAGAGGAGTTGCGTGCAGTAGATCCACCTGTAAGATTGAGTTGGGACAATCTAAGGCATGGATTGGAAGTGGAGTTTGTGAAGACAGAAGATCCTGACAAAGTGTGGCAAGAAGTACAAAGTTTGGTGCAAAAGGAAGGTGAGCCGATAGATGCGTACATACGTAAGTTTTCATTGGCATGGGAGCGGACGTGCAAGGCCTTAGCACCACAAGTACCCCCACCTGACATGATGAAGAAGGACAGATTCTTGGATGGTCTTTGGGAGAATATATGTTGGAGAGTGGAGCTAAAGAAGCCTAGAACATATGAAGATTCATTGGAGGTGGCAAGAAACAAAGAGTGGAAGCTGAGGAAAATGAGCCAGCTAGGGGTGGAGTCTTCACCCAAGAGGCCTGAGTTTCATCCTATGGATTCTTTACAAGGTCGCATGCCAGGGGTTCATCATGAACCAGTGGTTTCTATTACTCCTCAAGTTATGCCAGCAGTGGTCACTACAACAATGCACGATGATAGGCTAAGGCAAGACATGAGGCAAGTGGTAGATTTAATGAAGAATCTCAGCCTAAATATGCTAGGTAATGTGGGAAATAATCGAGGTTGAGGGAGGTTTGCAAATCATCCAGGAGGTGAAGAAAAACCCAGGAATGGTGTTGGACAAAGCAATGGTAGGTTCTGGAGGCATACACCCACATGTTATAACTGTGGAGAGTTGGACACATCAGCTCGCAATGTGATAAGCCACCAAGGATGGGGGGAGACATGTATCCATTGCCAAAATAGGTGCTAACTAGGTCAAATGATTATGGCATTGAAATTAAGGGAGAAGAAGGAACCAATGGATTAACCCAAGAGGAAAAGGGAAAGACAAAAGTGATAAGTGCGGTCACCTTGGAGAAGGCAGCAAAGCTGGAGGATACATTCATGATGCCTATTGGAAAGAGGACCACAGAGGACAAGGAAGGAAGAGGTGCCCCAGGTCCTAGTAAGAAGAATGGAAAGAGCCATGAAGACGAGGATGTCAAGGCCAAGAGGAAAAGGAGGGCTCATCGCAAGTTTCATGTTTCAAATTTTCCACTAGGGGATGGGCAATTAAGCTATGACTTGAAGGAGGATTTGACGAGCAGGAAATCCGATGCTACTTTTGGGCAGCTTATAGAGATGGTGCCTAAGCTAAAGCGACAGTGGAAGAGGATTGTTAACCCAATGGAGAAAGAGCCAGAGAGAGGTTCAGTGAAGGTGTTGGCAATGGACGAGCTACCAGACATTTGCCCAATAGTAGATGTGTGGCACAAAAGAAAAACTCTGGGACAAGGTTATGTGGATGGTGGAGCCCAAATATGTGTCATAACACACTCATGCGTTGAGAAGATGGGTCTTATAGTGACTGGGGTGTCAGGCTTTCGGATCAGGTTGGCAAATCATCAAAAAGTAAAATGTTTGGGTGTTGTAAAGAGCATAGAAGTGGAGGCGTATGATGCAAAGGCGGTGGTTGATTTTCATGTGATGCCAGCGGGGTTGGGAGCATATCCTATTATATTGGGAAGACCATGGTTACGTGCAGTGGGAGCTGTTCAAGATTGGAGACGTGGTACAATTAGCCTCTATGGAAAGACAGATGCCAAGAAGCTTTATAATATGGACACAAGGAAAAGATTGGAGGAACTTTATGAAGATGAGGATGATTCTAGTGATGAAGACTATTCCACAGTATCTGACGAGGACAGTGATAGTACTACTAGCAGTGATGAGGATGTTGATGTTGCATTTATTTTGATGGACAAAGAAATCCATGAGTCTGGTTTAGTCGCTTTTGCAAATAAGGTTGAAGATGAAAGTGAAGGGCCTTATGAAGTGATTGAAGGACTGATGCAAACCAAGTTTGAATTGTCGAAGAAGCAGGAATTGATGGCACAAATGATTAGTGGAGACCTCTCAGCTATGGAGAAGGAGATATATTTGCACATGCTGCCTAGTTTTCCTGATTTGTTCATTACTTCATATGAAGAGATCAGAGGGTTCAAGGGCAAAGAGATGCATATAGAGCTGAAAGAAGGTGCTAAGCCAGTGCGGCAAAGGCTAAGAAGGATGGATCAAGAGAAAATGGAAGCCTTGCGGGAAGAGGTGGACAAGTTATTGAAGGTAGGGTTCATAGTCCCAGTGGAAACCACTGAATGGGTGAGTCCAGTAGTAGTCAGTCCAAAGAAGGATGGGAAGTGGAGGATTTGTGTGGATTTTAAACCCTTCAATGAAGCCACTAAGAAGAACCCATACCCTCTTCCATTCATTGATCAGATCTTGGATTCAGTGGCAGGTTATGAGAGGTACAGTGTGTGTGATGGTTTTTCATGCTATTTTCAATTGAAGATTTCTTTTAAAGACCGAACAAAGACAACTTTCATTACACCATGGGGCTGCTATTGCTACACAGTATTGCCATTTGGGTTGTCAAATGGACCATCTTTCTATCAAGAGAGAGCAAATCGGGTATTGGCACCATTCATTGGTAGTTGTGTTAAAGCTTTTATGGACGACTTCTATGTCTACAGCAGTAGGGCTGAACACCATGAGAAGTTGCAAATGGTATTGGCTCGATATGATGAATGTGGAGGACAACTAAATCCAAAGAAATGTCATCTAGCACAGCCAAGGGTGAAGTTATTGGGCCATATGGTGTCAGAAAATGGCATTGAGGCTAATCCAGACAAGGTTAAGTCTATCATTCTTCTTCCGTCACCTACGAGTACAAAGCAATTGGCAACCTTTATACACAAAGTGAAGTTCATGGCACGGTTTATTCCATTGTCTTCACAACTTCTTTATCCATTACAACAAGTGGCAAAGCATGATCCATTGCAATGGGATGACAAGTGTGAAGAAGTGTTTCAAGAGGTGAAAGAGGTGTTAGGGGGGTTGTCAGCCATGCAGGCTCCTGATTGGGAGAAAGTTTTTATGTAAATCCATCAGTAGGGGATGATGCCATTGGAGCCATGCTATTGCAAAAGGGGAAGGGCAACCATTATATGCGGCCGGTGTATTGTGCAAGCCGAGTAAAGTTGGTAATGGAAAGAAAATTGTCGGAAGTAGAGCTAGTGATGGCCACTGTAATATTTGCTTGTCGACGATTTCATCATTACTTGCTAACACGACCTTTTTTTTTCTTGACGAGTTATTCTTTTTTTCCACAATTAATTAATGGCACAAACATGTCAAATGTGGTCAAGAAATGGGTAATTGAGCTGCAAGAGTTTGAGTTATCTTTTTAGTGGAAGACAGTACAAGAGCTACCCTAGCTGATTTGTTGACTTACAAGGAGAATCCCGTTCTTGTTAAGGAAGAGGTGGTGAGAAGGGTAGTTGAAGAAATGCCACAGATCAGCAATGTTCATGTGTTGTTCTTTGATGGATCATACAAAAAGAGCCATGATGCGGCTTCAGGGGGTATAGCACTTTATGCTCCAGAGGGGAAGCTAGTATGCAAGAGAGGGTTCAAATTGGATGCTCATAGTAACAATGAGGCTGAATATGTTACTTTGGAGGCCGGATTAGACATTTGTTTGAAGCATGGGATTAGAAGGTTGAGCATAAAAGGTGATGCCTTGTTAGTTGTGAAGCAAGTGCTGGGTGTGTGGAAGAGCAAGAACACCTCATTGAAGGAAATGTGTTTCAGAATTAAAGGCCTGTTAACAAAGTTTGAAGCATGGAGCATTAGACACATTGAGCGTGCTCTAAATGGAGAGGCACATGAAGCAGCTCAAAGCATGATTGGGGAGCTATTTGTGTTGAGGACCAATTTACCTCTTTATCATGGCCGGGAAAGTTTGGTTCAAGAAGAGGAGTTTTTGCTAACAGGAATCATTCCGAAGGACATTCAGAAGTCTAAGAAGTATGGTTTTGTGCGTAGAGCATCCAGGTATAAATTGATTGGTGATGTCTTGTACATGAAAGGGGCTGATCTCGTGTTGAGACGTGTACCTTGGTGGGAGGAGCTTTATAGAGAGTTTGGAAGAGAATCATGAAGGCGCACGTGGCGGCCATTTTGCTCTAAATATCACTTTGCATAAGATCTTGCAAGAAGGGTATGTATGGCCTAGTTTGCACAAGGATGTTCACCATTGGTGTAGGTCTTGCAATAGGTGTCAAGCATTTGGGAAGAGAGTGTTGAAGCCAGAGCTACGAAAAACCATTATGGTGTTTGATGTGTTTGAAAAGTGGGGGATTGATGCAATAGGCCCGTTACCTATCACAGGCAGGGGCAAAAGCTATATTTTGACTGCAGTGGACTATCTCTCTAGATGGGCAGAGGCTATAGCAGTAAAACGGATCACTGCAAAGGATGTGGCAAAATTTGTGTACGATGAAATATGTTGCAAGTTTGGGGTGCCATTGGAGCTACTTTCAGATAAGGGGCCAGGATTTAGAGCTAAACTGCAAGACTTTTTATGCACAAAGATGAAGATTAGGCACCAGCATACCACTCCTTATAACCCACAGTGCAATGGCTTAAATGAAAGATTCAATGGTGAGTTGGTACAAATTCTTTCGAAAGTAACAGAGCACCAAGGAAAGAATTGGGATTTGGAATTGCCTAGTGCATTATGGGCTTACCGTACTTCGGTGAAGACAGGTACAGGATTTACTCCATTTAATTTGGTGTATGGAAAGGAAGCACTATTGCCTGTGGAGGTAGAGTTACCTGCAGTCAAGATGCTAGAGAAGTTGCTTGGGCAGCCTAGTGATGCATTCAAAGAGAGGCTCTTAAAACTACAAGAGGTTCAGCTGGATAGGATGAGTGCATTGGAACATTATGGGCAGATGCAGGATAAGTCTTTGGCAAAGATAAATAAAAAGGTCAAAAGTAAGGGTATCAAGAAGAATGACTTGGTTTTGCGCTACAGCAGTAAGCTGGACAACACCTTCCAAAAGAAGTTTCAAATTAAGTGGGAAGGCCCTTTTAAGGTGGTCCAGTGTTTCCCGAATGGTACATATCAGTTGGCTAACCTGGATGGGGTTTTACATAAGTCAAGGGTAAATGGATTGCGTCTTAAATTGTATCATGCTAGATTGATAATGGTCGAACAAGAGGAGCTGTCTGTGGAGCAAGTAATGTCTATGAGGGATGAGGAGACTTGTGATGCGGTGAGTCTCATATCTCTTTTTGCTGCTGTTGATCATGAATGATCTAGCAGGCTAAGGGATGGGAAAATTATGTCAGGATTTTTTTGGAGAAAGGGATTGCACATATGTACATACACATGCATGGTGCATCGAATAAAGGATTGCCCATTTTCCAGAGCCAGGTGATTGCGTGGGGCCCACATGTGTACAGGTAGGACAGCATGTACATAGTGCATCGATTTTCACTATCGCCAGTACCAATGTGTTTTCTCTATAATAATGAGGAGTTGGTAGCGCGTAAAAATTCTCAAGGAAGCTATTCGCGGGTCGATGTCATGAGGTAAGCAGGCGCGTCAGATGGCATCTAGTGGCGTTAGGAGGTCGAATGGGGTCAATATTTGCACGTGGATGAGCACGGACACAACGTGGGTGTTTTCTTGTGATAATTATGCAAAAAGTTCATCATGAGGACCATCTTTTGGGGCCACTTCACGTAGTGGTGGGATGCATTATGGGAAAAAGTTGAGTGCCAGGTGTGCGGATGGTTGTAGCAGGCTGACAACTATGCACTGCGGGGTCAGTTTTTGGCCTGTTCGGGGTCCGTTTGAGGTCAACTAAAAGGCCAAGTGTGCCCAAGTGAAAAAGCTATGTGTGGGAACTAAAAAACCTGAGAGAAGACCAGAAAAAACGTGGAGAAGGGAGGAGGAACAGCCACAATTGAGTTTTTACTGTTTTTGGAGCCTGTTTGGCCGTAAACTGCTCATCCGAGGTCGGATTTGAGCACTGTGACATTGTAGACTAGGATTTTGGGCCGTTCCGAACGCGATGGCGCTGTCCATTTTGCCAAATTCTTCACTGTTTTTCTGTTGTTTTGGCTGTGTAAGTTTCTCCTATGAGCGAAGATTCTGCTCGATTTTGTGATTGTATCTGGCATATTTTACCCATATTTTGGGAGTTATTTGCCCCATTGGTGTTGGCCCAAGATCAATTGTATCTAAACATCAGAAATTCTCCTCTTTTGAGCTCATTTTTTTGGATGTGTCTCTCTCTCTCTCTCTCTCTCTCTCTCTCTCTCTCTCTCTCTCTCTCTCTCTCTCTCTCTCTCTCTCTGTGTGTGTGTGTGTGTGTGTGTGTGTGTGTGTGTGGAGCGGGAAAGTGGGGAATCTCTCTCTTCTCACTCCATCTGTGTGTTTCCTGTCTCGGCCAGGCGGGTTGTGTAAGCCGAGTGGTGCCCCATAGTGTGTGTGTGTGTGTGTGTGTGTGTGTGTGTGTGTGTGTGTGTGTGTGTGTGTGTGTGTGTGTGTGTGTGTGTGTGTGTGTCATCCCAAGAGTGTGTGTCAGGTCATTATAGAGGCATTGTGCATGTTTCCATCACTCTCTCAACGTGAAGCATCGTCATCCCTTCCAGAGATGACACATGCTATTTCAAGATTATCTAAGAAATCCAAAGCATCTTTCTCCACCTTACCCATGAAGGTTGGGAAGGAAACGTTTTCCATTGCAAAACACGATTTTCAAACTCTTTTTGTCCCCTTTTTTTCTATTAAAAAAAAAACACAAGTAGCTTAGCGGCTTATAGCGGCTTCTTACAAGGTTGGGTGGATAGATCAAAACAAGATGAAAATTGAAATGTTAAAGGAGTGATGGTAATTCAACACGGGGAGATAATGGGATTTTGGGATTTTGCTGTAGAAGTTCTTCCTATCTACATATATATGTACGTGCATGTGTTTTAAAAATCTAAACAAAAAAGCGGTTGGTCTATTATCCACGATGCACAGAGTGTAGAGCTCTCACTTATACCCTTACCATGCCGGTGTTGACAAGTCGGCACATCCACAGGAGGTCATCACCCTTCATAGGCTCCACCTTCCCTTCATTGCTCAGCACGGATGGAGTGAAGGCGACGTGTTTGACCACTCTTAGCCTTTTAGCCAGCAACAATTGCAAGTAGTTACTGTAATCGGCTCGTTGCATGAATTCCACACCATTTAATTGTAGTTGGTCGTCTCCGGTCCATTGGGTTTCACTTGTGATAGAGAGTTTTTTCAGGATGAGTTGCACAAGGAGAGGAGGAAGGCCCTCTACCCGCATTCCAAAACAACGAGGATAGTAGCCAAACCACTCCTCTCTAGGGTATGGGAACCTCCTTATCACCTCCGCTTCGGGGTTGTCAAAGTGAACTAGCAACACTCGCATGCGCACCACGAATCGATAGGCGATCTTCTGCAGCTTTGCCTTGGATGACCTTCTTTTTGGTAGCATAGGCACGATTCTACTTTCTAGAGCCAAAATCGAA
Source organism: Adiantum capillus-veneris (assembly GCF_014529385.1). Lineage (NCBI taxonomy): Eukaryota > Viridiplantae > Streptophyta > Polypodiopsida > Polypodiales > Pteridaceae > Adiantum > Adiantum capillus-veneris. The sequence continues at coordinate 38,328 of NW_028221426.1, read as the reverse complement.
GCACTCACGTGACCAGGTGCTTCTTCTTCCTTGGGAGTAATGTGATTTAGGACTGGGCTAGCCCTCCTTTTTCCTTGGCACAAGAAGCCCCTTTGGGTTACTTAGGAGCAGAGGCTACACTTTTATTTTTAGATTCCTTGGGAAAGAGAGGCTTCACTAACCTCTTTCCTTCCTTAATATGGATGATTTCTTTGCGGTGGATGTCGATGCAGAGGATTTATGCTTCTCCTTTACTTTTGTTGATGGAACTCATTGATAGAGTGCAGTGGTGGGTGACAACAATAAGAGAAGCCTGTTGCCCTCCCTCTGGTGGCTCTTGATTTACAATTAGAATGAGAGTTGTGAGATAGAGAACTTACTTCCTCAATGTTGACAACGGTGTATTCCGGCAACAACACTTCGATCAAGTTTGTTAGTGCTTCTTCAATTTCTTCCTCCTCCATTCTCCAATCGGAGAATTCCCGCAGCCACTCGTCCATGGTCGACAACATGCATCGTTTTCAGCACAAGCGCAAAACGGACCATAGCGGCCTCTATGCCAGGACCGTACACGTCGAACTCGTCATGGGGAGTGAACAAGGGGCACCACCTAGATTTGAGCGGCTAGGATGCGAACAACAACAATTCAAATAACACTAACACAACACACCACACACACACACACACACACACAGACGAAGATGAAGACATAGATGATGAAATCCCTCGGGATGTGATGACAAACTTAATTCAAGGTGGTATTTACAGAAACCTTCATTTCGACGAGATGGAGACCGTGGTGATAGAGAGAGAGAGATAGAGGGAGAGAGAGAAACTATAATACATTCT
>NW_028221426.1:0-32500 GCF_014529385.1 Adiantum capillus-veneris | reverse complement strand
GTCTAGATTGAAAGCGCTCTTGGTTCTTCTCAACATGCAGACAAAGTAATGATCTGACAAATTTTTACACAATTGTACCGTATTTTTATGTTGTGTACATTGCTCAAAGAGCCCATACTACCAACTGATAATGTGATGCCATATTCCCGAGAGGAAGCAAGAAAGATTTTGCGAAACTTGGGGATGGATTACAATTCGATCCACGCTTGTCCTAATGACTGCATTCTTTTCAGAGGGGAATACATAGACATGGAGAAGTAGATCTCCACGGAACAAAAATTCCGCAAAAGGTTTTGTGACATTTTCCTTTGCTTCCTCGCATCAAGCATTTCTTCGAATGTAAGTCCATGGCCGCCCTAGCATCATGGCATGACGAGAATAAATCTTCGGATTGTGTGCTATGGATTCCTGCAGATTGTGCAGCCTGGAAACATATAGATGGAACATGGTCGGATTTTTCCAGGGAAGCTCAAAATTTGCGCTTAGGCCTAGCTATGGATGGCGTAAATCCATTTGGTCAAAGATCAACATCTTACAGTGTATGGTCCGTTGTCATCGTCAACTACAACATTACCCTGTGGTTGACTACGAAGAAGGGGCACCTATGGCTAATCTTGATTGTGCCAGGGCGATATAAAGTGAAGAATATGGATGTGTATCTTTGTCCACTATTGGAAGAGCTACAACAACTGGGTGGATATGAGCCAACACACAGGTCGACAGAATGCTTTGATCAGAGGCATTCTAATGTGGACCATGCATGACTATCCCGGACTAGCAGAATGCTCAAGTTATTTACACTCCTCACTCAAACACTATAAATCTTGGTTTTTCTCAAGCTTATCTATTATCATGTGTATACATGCAGGGCTTCAAACAAGCGGATACAGAGCATGTGTCACATGTGGACCTAGACTGAATGCACGTAGGGCGCCCCCATTGAAGAAGCAAATCTACGAAGGTCATCAAGCGTATCTTCTAGAGAATCATGTGTTACGTGACGGCTTTTTGGGACGAGAGCCACCGAGAATGTCTGCACAAGCATGGTTAGAGCAGAAGGAGATGTGTGATGACGGATTGCCCCCAGGGATGAAGAGACTATCTCTATGGTACGAGTTACCATACTGGCCCCGACTCATAATCAATCACTTGCTCGATCCAATGCACATATTCAAGAATGTGGGTAATCTACTATGGGACCATCTGACCAGCAAGAAAGATACTTTGGGAGCCACGGTTGACCTTAGAAATGTGGATCGTATGGAGCAATATTGGCCGCAAACAGCGTCCGATGGATCGATAAAACTCCCAAAAGCACCATGGATTTTCACAGGATTCCAAGAACGCAAAGTAAAAGAGACCATTCAATCTTTGCGGACCCCCACTGGCGTAATGCACTCGCTCCGAACGTGTTTTACTAAATAAGGAAAGCTTACCGGTTTGAAGTCACACGACTGGCATAAAATGTGTCAGGTATGTTCATAGTGGAATATATCATAGTGGGAATTGTGTAACAAATTTGTGTGTGGACTTTAACATCATTGCTGCACATATTTTGCAGTTTATTTTACCGGTTGCCATTGAGGGATGTTTGTCTCTCGAAGTCCGTAACACAATCTACAAACTTGCGAAGCTGGTGCAATGGATCTCACAAAAGGAGATCAACGTAGACTCCATACCATTCGCCAAACTAAACACTACGGAGGTTGTGTGCATGTTTGAGAAACATTTTCCTACTACCATGCTAACCATTTAGGTGCATCTTCTTGTTCATATAGTTGATGAGGTGGAAATAGCTGGCACAGTACATTCTAGATGGATGTTCTTCTTAGAATGTTTCATGAAAATTCTCAAGGGATATGTGCGTCAGAAGGCACGTCCAGAGGGTAGCATGGCAGAAGATCGTCTAGTATCAGAGTCCCTAGTGTACATTGAAGAGTGGCTAGACGGATTTGATAAAGCCCGGGACATGCTATGGAGAACCATAGATGATGAGCGCATATCTGGGATTGTCATGTGCAATCTCGGTGTTGAGAAGAAGATGACGAAAGATCTAGAGGCTAAAATCAACAAATTTTGCATGCTTCACAATCAAGTGATGCAAAAGTGGATTTCACAATATGAGGATGCAAAGCAAGAGCGACAAAGGGCACGAATCGAATGGAGACGGGAAGACGACCCCCGATGCACTATCCGACGGGTCTGGAGAGTCTACCAACATTCATGAGCTTAAGATGGTTGCACAACCAATTGAAAAGTGCACAACAATGCGGTGAAGAAGTGACTGAGGAAGTGTGGGAGTACTCTCGGGGTTGCACGACCAAGGTAAGTTTGCAATGTACGACTAGTGACTTTCTAGATGTTTGAACGGCCACTCATAATCTTTGTTCGTTGTAGTATAAGTCATACATAGTAGCATGGTGTAAAGGTCGACATTTTAGGGTGGAACGGATCGACAAAAAGCGTTTTACTCAAGATTGTGGAATCATAGCAAAATTTGAATAGTCTAGTCGACGACGGTCCACTAATGCAGATCCTATGGTGGAGGAACTCACTTACTTCAGCATGCTACAAGAGATTTTGAGGATTGATTATAGAGGATTTTTTGTCGACTTGTTCGACATGTAATGGTTCAAGATAATCATGGAGGGTCGCAACTCTACTGTGCGTAGAGGAGAGTCTGGTTTTCTTGAGGTGGATTCAACTAAGAAATGGACTGACCTAAGAGACACTTTCGTACTACCCGAGCATTGTGAACAAGTAAGTATGTAAATAGTTAACATCCCCTTTTAGAAGTTATGTGCTTGAAAGCTCTCATGTAAGTTATATGGCTCTGACAGGTGATATTTCATTCTACAAAGTCTTCATCAAACTAGTGGTACGTCATAGAGGTAGCCCCTCGTAGTGAACGGACATATGAAGGCTACCATGTGCCAATCACAGCGGCATCAATGGAGGAGATCGGAGAAGATGCTCAATCAGAAGCCGCTTAGGTGGTGCCAGACGAGCATCAAGATGCTACTCTCTATGGGGTGCATGCAGAGGATCTACAAAATGAAACGGAGGACATCTGTTTAAACGAAGAGCTCTATATAGATATAGGAAGTTATGCTGAGCTATGCGAAGATGAGAGAGAGATCTCTTAAAGCCATAAATATTGTATTTGAACAATTTTGCTCCGTGTTGTAAAAACTCTAGCTCTCTAAGTACCTTCCATGTTGTATAATGCTCTTTTGATTTTGCACTCACATCTTTTGATTGAAAATTCTGAGTTATCGACTTGCCTCTTCCATCACTCAAGTTGGATAGAAGAAGAACGCGTCATTGCGTCATTGTATTTATATGCGTCATTGCGTCATTGTATTTAATGGTCTTTGCGTCCACTCCAGGTACGTATGCTCTAGGTATGTTCTCACAAGTAGGGACGACGAGCACCTCCTCTCTCTCTCTCTCTGTCTCTCTCTATCTATCTACTTTTCCATGTTTTCTACTCCATTCATTCAATATTAAGTTTAAATGTTCGTGTGTTTAATGCAAGTATGGATGATGAGGAGTTTCTTTCTTCTTTGTCACCCCAGCAAAGACAGTGGTACGTGGAGCGTCATCGCTCTGGAGCACCATCGCGCGTTCCTACTCCATCTGCATCTCCCTCTGTTTTGGAGCATTCGTCGTGTTCTGAAGCTTTGGTGTCACCGAGATTATCTTCACACTCGTCTAGGCACCGGAGCTCTAGTGGTGGCAGTGGTGGTTGTTGTGGAGATGCCGCCACCGATGCCTCCACACCGCCTCGTGTTCGACGAGGCTCTTTACCCTCCCCTTCTTTGCCTGCCCCCACACCAGCCACAACATCGCCATCTACGCCAGGTTTTGGGCGGCTGACTGTTCCTAGAAGCTACACACCACTACCTACTCCTCCGGGAGCCACCCCACTCCACACTCCTTGCTTCGGGGCCCAGACTCCGGTGGAGACACCTGACGTCCAGACCCCCATCGACATGCCGCTAGAGACTCCTGTCGGGACACCCAGGTTCATGTGTCATCGGCGAGAGGGCTTGCCTTACTCCTTCGACTTCAGCGGCGGCATCATCATGGATGATGACGACAAGAAGGTGATCTCGCGCATGCGTGGTCTTTGCTCTCAGGTGTTTAGACACTACATACTGAGGCGGTCCGGGGTGGGCAACAAGAAGAGTGGCCTCTAAGCACCCTTCTAGGCTCCCGTGCTGCTTAATTAGTTTGGGGTTGGAAAAAACAACAAACACACACACAAACCCGCAACCTAACCCTACACAAATTTGGGACACCACCTAGTTTTGGATGCGAACTAGGACGCGTAAAGAGAGAGAGAGAGAGAGAGAGAGAGAGAGAGAGAGAGAGAGAGAGAGAGAGAGAGAGAGAGAGAGTGCTCGGGCTGCTTTGAAATGTATCGGGAATGATCAAGCAAACACAATTATATATGTAAGAAAGAGAGAGAAGGGGGAGGGGGTGCTTGTTGCATTAATACCTTCTTACAAATCTGTCATGACCAATCAAAGTGAGATTAGTATTTGTTCAACATAGCTTGAGTAAAGTACACCACAACACATCACAAGAAAAACCACTCCAATCACTGTCTTAAGGTCAGGGGAGTCCTTCCACCCTGTCGCCCTCTTACAGTATGTGGGATTTATGGCTAAATTGATGACAACACCCAGAGACAAGCTATCAAGAACTTAAATAAAACACCAAGACACTTACACATCATTGTTGTCCATTACTTCACGTTGGAAGAGAGACAAAGTATCCAAGCTTAGTCCAAATCCACCCTCCTTGATTCAGCAAATGTTGGGCTTACACTAGTAGAAGAAATGATAGATTTCCTACCCTCATTCAAGATTTCCTACCCTCAATTGAATGATCACTCTCTCTTACAATGTCATAGATCTCCCTTGCTAATCACCCCTAATACAATACATGCATATGCATAAGACAATGAGCTTCCACTCAAGAGCTCCTTCTAGAGAGGTTGAGCTTGGCTTCTCAAGCTATAGCATAGTGCTCTTGCTTATGGCTTTCCCTTTTTGTGCTAGCGACACCCTCCTTTTATAGCAATTTTGAGGGCTAGGGTTACTCCTCTAACCATGGTTGGGTTAGATTTTCAGCAATTATCTAATTTCTTTTTCTTGGAATTATCAAGAAGTTGGTGTGGATAGATGAAGAAGAGAGAGAGGAGAGAAGTGGAGGTGATAGGACTTTCCATAGTAGGTTAGTGTTAGTAAATTAGTAGAGTTAGTATCTTTATTGATTTACAAATGGAATTGGATATTTACAATGGGAGTATCCAAGTAGGATACAAATAAGGAAGAAAAAACTCTTAATAGGTAAGAAAACATGGATTTCTTACAATGTTGATGCTCCAAGTGTCTTGAGTAGGGTCAATTTTGGCGCTTGTTGACGGTCCACTAGATTTGACGATACGTTTTTTTCACTCTTGACCTTCCTTTGGGAGACAAGGTAATTGAATATGAGTAATCAATCACCATGATGCTGTATTTTAAGAGAAGAGGCTGAATTTTATGGTTTTTTGATAGATATGGGTAATATGGATGAGGAAAAATGAGACTAGGTGGTCAATTTTGGAATGGAAGTGTGTGTAGGAGACATGAGTTCACCATGGTTTCTCTTATTCTTCAAGGTTGAGAAGAAGGTGACTAGGGTGCAGAGAGGAGTGGTGAGAGAGGTGGGGATGATGAGTGGAGAGGTGTGTATAAAAGAGGAAAATGGTAAAGTGGAAGCGGGAGTGTGGCTGCATAGCATGGGCAAACTGGGGTCCACCAATAAAATCATAGCTCACAGATCGTAGCTCAAAAAAATATGAAAAAATTTGAGGTAAAAGCTCAGCTCACGAGCTACAACTTTTGTTTGTATCACCTTTTCAAATTCGGAGAGCATGTGATCTTTAAAAATTCAGCAAAACCGACTGTTTTTTCCACTGTACAAAGTCCTTGTGAGGTCCTTCTTTGGATGATTCTTTTGAATACCTCCAAGAGTGAGCTCCCCATGGTGCATGCATGCATTCCACATACCCTTGACCTTATTTGGTAGGTCTATAATTGAAGATATTGTTAAGATCATGATATAAGTGAATAGTACAACTAAGAAAATCAAATATTGAGGGGTCTAAAAACATATTTTAAAATTGGTCCGAACCTGCCCAAAAACTCAATACAACCTTATAAGTTAAAACCAATGCCTTTCACAACACTTCCCAGGCGTCCCTAGATGCAACCACATGCACAAATGTAATGCATACATAGATTCCTCGCGGGAAAGCGTTTGCTCTTCTCGGAAAACTCGTTAAAATATTCCGCTTTTTAAGAAAAGCTTCTTAGAACCCATCTTTATTATTGTGCTTGTGTCTTTACGCATATTCCTCTTTCCAGTTCGGATTTCCTCTTGATTATGGATATCCCCTTTCCGATGCACCCGTCACCCACCTTGTGACGCATCAGGAATACCCATCACTAGTCCTTTCCTACCGAACTATGTACCTGTCAAATATAAATAATATAGGTGGAAAAAATATAAAGGGGTCAAAATAAATCTCTCTCATTATAAGTCTACCATAAAAAGATGAATATTTTTGGTGTTCTAATTTATGAGAGTAAAAGAGAATAGATGTAAGAAGGAAAAATCACAATAGTGAAAAAATATACACATAAATAAAACTAGTTTTTTTGGATTTTTGTTGGGATGGAGTTACACCAAAAATAAGAGAAGCTTGCATGAAATTATTTTTATATGGAATAAAGAGTATGCAAAATGGTAAGAAAAAATATGGTAATGGTGAGTCAATGTACATAGCATAAATAACACACCATAGGTAGAAATATTTAAATAAATACCAAAATAATTATGAAAAATCCTTTTATTTAGGCCCTATACAATGAAATATTTACACACAAATGGGCCATAATATACTTATATTTTTTTATTTTTTTTATTTTTTTTGGCTCAACTAGCCCAGTGACTAGCTAATTGAGGGTTTTTAAGCAAATATGGGAAAAGTCCCCTAACTCACACACACCTATATACAGTGAAATGGTAGGGATAGCCACAGTGTTTGGATGATTTTGGTAGGGTGGGTTAACTCACTATGGCAATTACGGAGAGCCAAAAAACGGCTATCAATACTAAACACCTGGAGTGAAGTACCAAGTGATTTAAAAGACAGAGTCATTAGCATACTTCATGAGGAGTTTCACGTTCCAACATGGGATGAGCGCTTCAATGAAGACCGGATGAAGGTTCGAATGCGCGAATACTGCAAGCCCAAGTGTTCCGAAGTGCTAAAATCAATCAAGCATGGGTGGAATAGGCCAGATTGGCTGGCCAAAAAAGATTGGAAGAATGTGAAGAAAGCAACGCGTGAGAATCCCGACAAGTGGAAGCAACAGAAGGATGCAGCAAGAGCGCGAGTAGAGGCAGGGAGCTCGCACCACTTGGGGAGCTGCGGGTGGGCATCATTTGAGGCCAATTTTGTTAGTGTTTTTGCATTGATCTTTATGTTTGATAGTTTAGGGTTTATGGAATTTTTTTATTCTAACATAATGGAATCTTTGTATGTTTTGACAGTGGTCGATGACAGGACGTGATCCCACACCGTACAAGCGCGAGTACGCACGCAAGAAGGGCTTAAACGCCCTAATGGACATTCTGAGTTCTCGCGGCGGCATGGTTAGTATTAGGGTTTACTCTTTTCTATTTTTTGTATTGTTTTATAAACGTCGCTATATGTTTATACTTACAGAAAGTTTTCTTATTGTTTTTTTTGCAGAATCCGACAAATACGCCGCTTGGATGCGATGAGACGTCCGATTAGACGACGTCAGTTTAGTCGTAGCTAGATAGCATTAGTTTCTTTTTGTCATAGCTTATGTATCATGAGACGACTTTTATACGTCTTTTTGAAAACCATGTATATTTTTTCAATCATGACAATGGTATTGTAATTATTACATTTGCCAATCAAGTGATTTTGTCTATGATGTGTACAATTGTCATTGATTTACTTTCATCAATTCACGCTTGTCAATTTTGTATCTTTATTTTTCAAACAATACGTACTATGGATGATGGAGTTAATGGTTATATTGTCTTGTGGGTGACTATTTTGGGGCTATACCTACCCTTGCACTTTTTTTCAAAGGTGAATCAAGTAATGAGACATCCAATATGGTTGATGGGTGGCAGGGCATTCAATGCCCTGTCACCAAAAAAATTCTCTCGGGCGTCGCTATGATCGTCGCTATATAAGGCTCTGCAACGTCGCTATAGGCTTTGCTATAGACGGTCTATAAACGTCGTTATACGCATCGCTATGGGCATCGCTATATAGCGACGCTTTTAGAGACGCCTATAGAGACGCTTATAGCGACGCTCCCGTATCTACGTTGTTAGCGACGGTTTTAGCAACGTCGTGGGTTATAAAAACCCAATGTATTTCCGTCGCTAACAACGTCATAAGAGCACACAACCTCTTGTAGTGTACACTAATCCCCTATGTGTGGAGAATTTTAAGATAATTTTTTGGTATTTTTCGGAGGATTTTTGAAACTTTTTGGCAATGTTTTTCTATTTTTTGTAGTAATTTCCAATTAATTTCGAGAAAATTTGATATCGCGTGATCTTGACAAGCTGTCTTGTGTGCATATTTACATCATTTTGAGCGCTTTTGTGGCCTCGTTTGTTGAGTTTTATGCCATTTGCCTTAGAGGGGTCGGGTTGCTGATTTTGTCGTAATTGGTATTTTTGGTAAAAACTGCTATTTATGGTATGTTTGAGCGTGTCAAAAGTGTTTAAATGTGATTGCTGATGATATTATAAGATTTATAGAATTTTTTGAGATTTTTTTGCATTATCCTGACAATTGTTTGGATTTTTGAATGATTTCTAGCATTTTTGTCTAATTTTTGAATTACTGTTTGCATATTCAAGCTTTGAAAAATAGAAAATAACAATTTGGGTTTGACAAGTGCCAACGGCTGATCACGAGATTTGGCGAATGTTCTTTGACGGTCGTGCAAACTTGGCAGTCAAATTCTAAGCTTCGGACGAAAAATCGACTTCAACGGATTGGATCTTTGAGAATCCCCTCTTACACATATTAAGGTTTAAAAAGTCAAAAAAAGAGAAAAAATTCTCCTCCCCATCCCATCTTAGGTGTGCATATGATATTCTCTCACCCCACACTATCTGCTCTCTCTCACTTTCTCTCTCTCACACATGCCTTAGGCCTCAAATTTTTAAGGAAAAGTCAATCTCTCTACTCTCTCCCCCCCCCGCTTGTGGTCTTCAAAGGCCGAAAATAGCTTCGTTACCTCTCTCTCTCTTACAAGCGTCGAAGATAGTCTTCTTCTTCTCTCCTTCTTTCTCTCTCTCTCTTCATTTTTTACAACCCCATCTCATTGTCCTCTAGCGTCATACAAACGACCACCCACATGCTGTAGGACCCCTGAATCCTCTCTCTCTCTCTCTCTCTCTCTCTCTCTCTCTCTCTCTCTCTCTCTCTCTCTTTGCACGCAGTCGAGCACAATTCTCTCTTTCTCTCTCCCCTTTGCCACACTATCATTTCCCTCTCTTTCTACCCATTGTTGATGCCACACACACATACACTACTCATTCTCTCTCTAGTCTGTGGCGAACCAGACCCCACCCACCTGCGCATCGAGTGGCCACTGACCCATTCACGCTCTCTCCCACGTCAGCCCACTCTCTCTCTCTCTCTCTCTCTCTCTCTCTCTCTCTCTCTCTCTCTCTCTCTCTCTCTCTCTCTTGCTTGTTGCGTGTCAGGCCCGCCATCAAAACACACACACACACACACACACACACACACACACACACACTCGTGTAAACTCTCTTGCCATCACTCGCCTGCGCACCAAGCCCCTCCATCGCCGTCGCCATCTCTTTGTTGGTCTTGCTAGGCCTCCAAGTAAGGTTAGATTTGGTTTAATTTAACTTAGTTAATATGCAATTTTATTTTATTTATTTTTTTTAATAAAATTTCACCACTAGAAAAGGAACCAAAAAAAAATACAAAAACAAAAGAAAGAAGAGATAAAATTTTATAAAATATATATAAAATAAAAAGTAAAATTTCTAAAAAACAATAAATTAAAAAACCATTTCAAGAATGAGAGAAAAATTCTTTAAAAAAAGACAATCCTCTCTCCCAAACAAGACAATCACACAAAAAATTTAAAAAAATCAATCATTAAAAAAAAAACCTTCTAAAAACACAAAAAAGTCAAAAGTCCATCAAAATAAAACAAAAGGAATTTTCAAATTCAAAAAAATAGAAAGGTCATAAAAAAATAAAAATATTATACAAAAATTCATAAAAACCTTTTTTAAGAATCCATAAATTACAAAATTCACAAAGAAGTTTCCAAAAAACAAAAAATCCTAGAAATGTTTTTTTCTAAAAAATACATAAAATTTAAAAAAATTCACAAAAAATAGTAAAAATAAAAGGAGAGGTGTCCAAAAAGAAAAATAAAAAAAATGAGAGCATAAAAGCCAAAAACATCATAAAAAATTCACACCACAAGCAAAAAAAGACAAGACGAGTAGAAGAAGTCAAACAGAAAGAAAACATGAGAAACCGAGATGAAGCAGCATGAGCACAACCAAAAAAACCCAAGAAAGCAAGTAAAAAGCTAAGAAGCGAGCAGTTGCAAAATTACAATAACCCTAAACAAGTAAAAACAAAACTGCAAAAAATTGAGAAATTAAATTTATGTCGAAAGTTAACCGGCAAGGATATGTTTAAACAAAAACTCAATTTGAAACTGACTTTTAAGTCGAATTTGGCCATTAGGGCATTGTTCACGCACCAAAATTGTGAATAGGGATTGAGATTAAAAGACTTTGCTAAAAATTGGCAAAGCTTTGAGTTTTTAGTCTTACCAAATTTTAGAATTCTACAAACGAGAGCATGGAGAGCCCTGCAAAACACTAAAAAAAACATACTGTAACCATTAAACTCACAAATCTCCATACCTGGCGAGTCCACAAGCACGTAATCGACTTTATACGTGAACATAGAGAAATAGTGACTGAGGGACAGTAGAAGAGTGCGTGCAGGTGCACTTCCTAGAGCCGAGTGCATATCTGGCACATCAAGAGAGAAGAGAGGAGATAAGAGAAGAAAGACACAAACACTGGGTGTAATCTCCCCCCGTGCAAGAGTGACCATTTCCCTCTTACACGTATTTACTTTATAGATTTCTTGAATGGTCAAAGTGAGTACAAACGGGATGGCCGGTCATAAATGACCAAAGCTCATAAGGAGCACTTGATTAATCAAATATACATAAATTGTAATATCCTTTTGCATAATCCATTAGATGCTAACTCTTTTTGCACCTGTCAGCTGCAATAAATATACAATTATCAATTACCATTACATACCTCTCCGTTGGAAAGCAACCGTCCTTAGTTGCAAATATAAGAATCTACAAACTATACTTGTCAAAAATAGTGATTAGAAATCTATGTAAAAAATAGCACATAGTAAAAGAAAAAATTAATGAAACTAAACAACATTGGTTATGACTTCCGTCATCCACATAGTACCTATTCTAGTGTCCCATACCACTAGAATATGTAGTATACGTTATACCCTGATGAATCAGGATATCATTGGTCACACTCATCATCCAATAAGTGAATTCTCATCAATGTCGATGTCAATTCCATAAATATTGTCGCGATAGGCAAATGTCATATATAAAGTCCAAATCCCACATAAATCCAAGTCCAAATACCCATTTCAAATCCAAATCCAAATATCTTTCATTCTGTGTACCCGAGTAACAAAAGCATGCTAGGGATAATGGTGGCCAACTACACTGCAGCATGATTTTGTGATCGATGTTGCCTAAAGAGGTAAATCTACACCAATAAGACGTGGTGTCCAAATCGGCGAATGTGCACTAATGCTGCCTAAATCAGTGAATCTACATTTGGTCATGTTTAAAAATCATTGTTGTACTACCTTAATAGGAGAATCTAAATGCACAACCGGTGCTGCCTAAATCCGCGAATCTACACCAATATGAGCATTTGCACACGGTCGAACACTATGAAAATCTCTAAGTGTTTACCACGCTGTTTTACCACGTTTTGTACAGAGAAGGTCCAAACTCAGCTGGAGAAGGAAGAGAGAGGAGGACGAGGGGGGGGAGGGTTTTTCTATTTAAAATATTACTACGAGCTTTTCCGCATTTATTACCACATTTATTACCTCAACTTTTACCTGTCATATTACCGCATTTATTTTCAACAAAAAAATTTAGTGCCTAAACTTTCAAATTATGGCTTAAACATCCCCCCCATCACCCCCCGCCCCCCACCCCCTCTTCAAATTTTGGTGTTTCCCTCCTCTCAATGAAACTTATAAAATATTGTATGAAATTTTCAAATTAAAAAGGAAAAGAGAGAGAGAGAGAGAGAGAGAGAGAGAGAGAGAGAGAGAGAGAGGGGGCGCGGGGTGGGGAGAGGTGATAATAAGATTACAGCTAAAATAATCAATGTCACTTGATTAACATAATTGAACATGTTCACAAAATTAGAGAGAGAAAGAGGGGGAAGAGATAGATGAATGGATTACACGACCAAAAAACTTCACAACTACAAAAGGTTTATGGAATTTTGTAGAAGATTTTTTTATAAGAAGATAAGTGATAAGAAAAAAGGATAATTAGAAAGCACTTATCAAAAAATCTTATCAAAAAGTGCATAAAGGAAGCGCTTTCGCTTTCATTTTACACCTCTCTTCTCATTGTTTTCAAGATGTCACACCTCTTACACACACCACCTCTCCACGCTTGGAAAAACCTTAGTCAAAATTCTTATATGGAAACCATAGACAAGCTTCACACACACCACTTCTTCTCTCTCTTAGTTCTCAAGCTTGCCATAGCTTGATTTTTTTCTTCTTATGTTGTTCTCTCGCACCAAGTTCTTCTTGGATAGCTGGGGCGTGGATGTCAATTTGAAGGTGAGGAAGAAAAGGATTCTTATTTGTTGATGCAGATGAATGGTCATCTTATCAAGAACAGGGTAAATGGTGTGCGTCTCACGCCATATTTTGAGAGGGAATTGGTGCTAGTAGTGCATCAGGTTTTGATAGAAGAGGTTGGACAACCCGCCTGAATAGGGTTTACACTAGTCGTCCGTGAATAAGACTATGTACATACAATAGGTTTTTTTATTTGCTCACAATTTTGGATAGTGCTTGCCAGTTTTTTTGCAGTTGGTAGGAGAATAAAGGTACTTTTTGGTTGAACATGAATGTTCAACAAGGAGGTTGAGCAATGATGGTGCAGGCAAATTATGTCAACCCTAGCAAAGGACACATGCAATGATGTGTATGCTTATGGATGCATGGCAGAGAGCTAGAGCAGGTGGAAAGAGCTTGTGCATGCAAGTGGCAGCGGAGATGTATGTTTTATGTGGTTCTTTAGGGAAAAAAAGGATCCAAATAAAGCATGACAAGGGGGCAGATGAAGGGTGATCAAAGTGATATTTGTTGGCCCATATGTGTAGAGCTTGAAGTGTTGAAGGGGCAGGTCTAGACAGCTCATCAAACAGAGCTACAGAGCCCAAGATATTTGAGTTTGAAGGTGCGGTGCATTACAGATTCTTGCAGGACAGGGCAGCTAGGGACAGGTGTCCCAAGTTGATGTCAGTTTCTGGACATGTAGTGCTCGAATTATGGAGCATACCTATCTTTTTAGATTGTAGATCAAAGCTATGGATTGCAGGTTATGGCCGGTTGAAGTTTTACCATCGGCTGGGTTGGTGCCTACCTGACCGCAGGGGGAGTCCTACCATCTCGCATTATTTAGGCCTCAATAGAGATTGAGAAAGTGCTATGCAATGTATGGAGCCAATAGGAATTGACTGCTCATCAAATGGAGTCCGCAACAGAAAGATGTAGCAGTTGGAAGCCGGGTGCAGTTGCTTGAAGATGGTTGCAGGTGTTTGCTAGGAGTTTTGGTCACATTTTTTGGCGGGCCCATAAAAGCCAAAAGGGAGGGAGTTCGAATTCGAGAACGGTGGCTTCCAAGTGGTCTTGTCGGCTCAGTGATCAAGTTCTTGAGCAGGAGATGACATGCATGGGAAATGGGGAAAAAAAATGTTTATGGTGAATCTTTGTGGAATTCTTAAGGGAGGGTGGAGGTTCAGCTGACGAGGAGATGCCACATGGCGTGGGCTTAATCCCATATGTGGAATGGTAGTGTGGTTTGTTGGGGTATATAATACAGGCAATAATCGATTGGGGGAGTGTGTGATGGAATGGGAGCTCGTGGAGCTCTAGGATATGGCGGGGAGCCGCGGCTGCTCTGGGCAGTGGCGCATTGGTGGCGCATGGCCCTGCAAGGGCGACGACATTGGCGGTTTTGGCATAGGGCGGCCAGTTGGCGGCAGGTTGGTGAGAGGCAGACAACGGCATTGTTAAGTGATGACGTGGCTGGGGTAGTTTCACACGCCCAACCAAGCCAAAGGTTTTGAGAGAAAAATCAGGGTGCACTGACGGCGCCGTCGATTCCCTACTTGGCTTGGAGAGGTGTTCTTACAAATTCTTGGGGTGCAAGAAAATTTGTGGCCTGAAATAGAAAAAGGAGGCTGTCCCATGCAAGCGGGGGGTCCAAAAATAGAAAAAGGGGTCATACGTAGGCCTAAGGGGATCCCATTTTTGCAGGCTTTTGGCAGCTTTGGAGAGTGCTTGGGGAGCGGAAGAAGGAAAAGAACAATTTTTTTATGTTCAAGGGCAGCTCTCGGCTTGAGGAGGCAGGCTTCCAAGTTCTCAAGGTGGAACAAGGGCAAGAGCAAGAGTATCATCACATCGATTTTTGGCTGTCGTGCTCTCAGCGGGGAGAGTCAAACAAAGGATGAAGCCATAGTTGTAGGTTTTTCTTTGGTTGCTCATTGTACGGGAGACGACCGATCTGTGTGATAGGAGGGAATTCTTGGAGTCCTTTTTTTGTCATTAATTGAAGGAAGCCATATCCAAGTTTGGTGTTATCTTTGTCCCCTACTCCCCCCTTCTCATCTTTGCTCTATCCTTACTGTGTGGTGCCGGTTTGAGAAGTGTGTGCCTCTCCAGACCTGTGGTGTGAGTGAGAGAGAAAGAGAGAGTGGTTTGCGTTGTGTGGCAGCTGGCAGCAGGCTAGGTTGGTGCAAGTGTTGTGTGTGCAAGATTTGTAGACAAATTGTCGAGTTTTGAAGGTGAACTCTAGTGGATCAGGGTGCAGTGCTTATCTTGGGCTATAGAGAGGCTTGCAATTTTGTGCCGGGTGTATTCCCCTTTCCCCCCATCCAACATGGTCAACCACTTTCCCTTGGCGCATGGGTAAGGGGCAACGCAAGGCCACATGCGTGAGGTGGTGAGGGAGAGGGTGAGGCGAGAGGGTGTGTGTGTGTGTGTGGATAAGAGAGAGAGAGAGAGCAAGCAGAAGGGTGGCCGCTTGCAGCGCCGAGCGCGAGGAGAGAGGGAGATGGGGTGAGGTGAGAGAGGGTGGGAGTGATGTGTGTGTGGTTGTATTGTTGGCAGTATATGCATACACATGCAGTCTATATTTTGGGTTCTTACTGCTCTACTTCTGGGGAAAATCTGCCGAAATTTTCCCAAGTTATGATGGCTGGTTTTTTGGTCCTTTGAGCCATTTATGTTGTTATGCTGCTGAAATTCTAGCAAAATCAGAGGATAAGTCAGGTGTGCCTTCTTGGGAGCTACATGGTTGGCTTTAATGGATGATCAAAACGGACCTCAATTCACTCCTTTTCATTTAACTCAAAGAATCCAAATAAATGTTCATGTGTCCAGGAAGATTTTTTTTCAGCAGCGCATAGTCTTTATGTTCGGGCCACGAAGATTAAGAGAGATACTGGAGTGCCCTTTGCCTGTTGTAATTCCGATGATTAACTATGAAAACTCATTTGATGTGCATGTGTTTGTCCTTATCTAAAGTTGATCTCCATTGAAGTTTCTGGGGATTGGGTCAGTCAAAAGTTTTGGGTTCTTGCACGTGTGTTCGAAGGGGTTCTTAAATCATTAGAACTTGAGTAGCCATGGCTTTCTCCTATCCGGAGTTTCATGGAAGAAGTGATGAAGATGTGGAAGACTTTTTGGAAAAGATGGAGGTTGCCTGCATTAGCAACCAAATTCATGACCCGGTACAGATGTTACGTCTTCTCCATATTTGTTTGAAGAGTGATGCATGAGTTTGGTCCAAAGCATTTGAAGAGGAGTTGCGTGCAGTAGATCCACCTGTAAGATTGAGTTGGGACAATCTAAGGCATGGATTGGAAGTGGAGTTTGTGAAGACAGAAGATCCTGACAAAGTGTGGCAAGAAGTACAAAGTTTGGTGCAAAAGGAAGGTGAGCCGATAGATGCGTACATACGTAAGTTTTCATTGGCATGGGAGCGGACGTGCAAGGCCTTAGCACCACAAGTACCCCCACCTGACATGATGAAGAAGGACAGATTCTTGGATGGTCTTTGGGAGAATATATGTTGGAGAGTGGAGCTAAAGAAGCCTAGAACATATGAAGATTCATTGGAGGTGGCAAGAAACAAAGAGTGGAAGCTGAGGAAAATGAGCCAGCTAGGGGTGGAGTCTTCACCCAAGAGGCCTGAGTTTCATCCTATGGATTCTTTACAAGGTCGCATGCCAGGGGTTCATCATGAACCAGTGGTTTCTATTACTCCTCAAGTTATGCCAGCAGTGGTCACTACAACAATGCACGATGATAGGCTAAGGCAAGACATGAGGCAAGTGGTAGATTTAATGAAGAATCTCAGCCTAAATATGCTAGGTAATGTGGGAAATAATCGAGGTTGAGGGAGGTTTGCAAATCAGCCAGGAGGTGAAGAAAAACCCAGGAATGGTGTTGGACAAAGCAATGGTAGGTTCTGGAGGCAGACACCCACATGTTATAACTGTGGAGAGTTGGACACATCAGCTCGCAATGTGATAAGCCACCAAGGATGGGGGGAGACATGTATCCATTGCCAAAATAGGTGCTAACTAGGTCAAATGATTATGGCATTGAAATTAAGGGAGAAGAAGGAACCAATGGATTAACCCAAGAGGAAAAGGGAAAGACAAAAGTGATAAGTGCGGTCACCTTGGAGAAGGCAGCAAAGCTGGAGGATACATTCATGATGCCTATTGGAAAGAGGACCACAGAGGACAAGGAAGGAAGAGGTGCCCCAGGTCCTAGTAAGAAGAATGGAAAGAGCCATGAAGACGAGGATGTCAAGGCCAAGAGGAAAAGGAGGGCTCATCGCAAGTTTCATGTTTCAAATTTTCCACTAGGGGATGGGCAATTAAGCTATGACTTGAAGGAGGATTTGACGAGCAGGAAATCCGATGCTACTTTTGGGCAGCTTATAGAGATGGTGCCTAAGCTAAAGCGACAGTGGAAGAGGATTGTTAACCCAATGGAGAAAGAGCCAGAGAGAGGTTCAGTGAAGGTGTTGGCAATGGACGAGCTACCAGACATTTGCCCAATAGTAGATGTGTGGCACAAAAGAAAAACTCTGGGACAAGGTTATGTGGATGGTGGAGCCCAAATATGTGTCATAACACACTCATGCGTTGAGAAGATGGGTCTTATAGTGACTGGGGTGTCAGGCTTTCGGATCAGGTTGGCAAATCATCAAAAAGTAAAATGTTTGGGTGTTGTAAAGAGCATAGAAGTGGAGGCGTATGATGCAAAGGCGGTGGTTGATTTTCATGTGAAGGGCAACCATTATATGCGGCCAGTGTATTGTGCAAGCCGAGTAAAGTTGGTAATGGAAAGAAAATTGTCGGAAGTAGAGCTAGTGATGGCCACTGTAATATTTGCTTGTCGACGATTTCGTCATTACTTGCTAACACGACCTTTTTTTTTCTTGACGAGTTATTCTTTTTTTCCACAATTAATTAATGGCACAAACATGTCAAATGTGGTCAAGAAATGGGTAATTGAGCTGCAAGAGTTTGAGTTATCTTTTTAGTGGAAGACAGTACAAGAGCTACCCTAGCTGATTTGTTGACTTACAAGGAGAATCCCGTTCTTGTTAAGGAAGAGGTGGTGAGAAGGGTAGTTGAAGAAATGCCACAGATCAGCAATGTTCATGTGTTGTTCTTTGATGGATCATACAAAAAGAGCCATGATGCGGCTTCAGGGGGTATAGCACTTTATGCTCCAGAGGGGAAGCTAGTATGCAAGAGAGGGTTCAAATTGGATGCTCATAGTAACAATGAGGCTGAATATGTTACTTTGGAGGCCGGATTAGACATTTGTTTGAAGCATGGGATTAGAAGGTTGAGCATAAAAGGTGATGCCTTGTTAGTTGTGAAGCAAGTGCTGGGTGTGTGGAAGAGCAAGAACACTCATTGAAGGAAATGTGTTTCAGAATTAAAGGCCTGTTAACAAAGTTTGAAGCATGGAGCATCAGACACATTGAGCGTGCTCTAAATGGAGAGGCACATGAAGCAGCTCAAAGCATGATTGGGGAGCTATTTGTGTTGAGGACCAATTTACCTCTTTATCATGGCCGGGAAAGTTTGGTTCAAGAAGAGGAGTTTTTGCTAACAGGAATCATTCCGAAGGACATTCAGAAGTCTAAGAAGTATGGTTTTGTGCGTAGAGCATCCAGGTATAAATTGATTGGTGATGTCTTGTACATGAAAGGGGCTGATCTCGTGTTGAGACGTGTACCTTGGTGGGAGGAGCTTTATAGAGAGTTTGGAAGAGAATCATGAAGGCGCACGTGGCGGCCATTTTGCTCTAAATATCACTTTGCATAAGATCTTGCAAGAAGGGTATGTATGGCCTAGTTTGCACAAGGATGTTCACCATTGGTGTAGGTCTTGCAATAGGTGTCAAGCATTTGGGAAGAGAGTGTTGAAGCCAGAGCTACGAAAAACCATTATGGTGTTTGATGTGTTTGAAAAGTGGGGGATTGATGCAATAGGCCCGTTACCTATCACAGGCAGGGGCAAAAGCTATATTTTGACTGCAGTGGACTATCTCTCTAGATGGGCAGAGGCTATAGCAGTAAAACGGATCACTGCAAAGGATGTGGCAAAATTTGTGTACGATGAAATATGTTGCAAGTTTGGGGTGCCATTGGAGCTACTTTCAGATAAGGGGCCAGGATTTAGAGCTAAACTGCAAGACTTTTTATGCACAAAGATGAAGATTAGGCACCAGCATACCACTCCTTATAACCCACAGTGCAATGGCTTAAATGAAAGATTCAATGGTGAGTTGGTACAAATTCTTTCGAAAGTAACAGAGCACCAAGGAAAGAATTGGGATTTGGAATTGCCTAGTGCATTATGGGCTTACCGTACTTCGGTGAAGACAGGTACAGGATTTACTCCATTTAATTTGGTGTATGGAAAGGAAGCACTATTGCCTGTGGAGGTAGAGTTACCTGCAGTCAAGATGCTAGAGAAGTTGCTTGGGCAGCCTAGTGATGCATTCAAAGAGAGGCTCTTAAAACTACAAGAGGTTCAGCTGGATAGGATGAGTGCATTGGAACATTATGGGCAGATGCAGGATAAGTCTTTGGCAAAGATAAATGAAAAGGTCAAAAGTAAGGGTATCAAGAAGAATGACTTGGTTTTGCGCTACAGCAGTAAGCTGGACAACACCTTCCAAAAGAAGTTTCAAATTAAGTGGGAAGGCCCTTTTAAGGTGGTCCAGTGTTTCCCAAATGGTACATATCAGTTGGCTAACCTGGATGGGGTTTTACATAAGTCAAGGGTAAATGGATTGCGTCTTAAATTGTATCATGCTAGATTGATAATGGTCGAACAAGAGGAGCTGTCTGTGGAGCAAGTAATGTCTATGAGGGATGAGGAGACTTGTGATGCGGTGAGTCTCATATCTCTTTTTGCTGCTGTTGATCATGAATGATCTAGCAGGCTAGGGGATGGGAAAATTATGTCAGGATTTTTTTGGAGAAAGGGATTGCACATATGTACATACACATGCATGGTGCATCGAATAAAGGATTGCCCATTTTCCAGAGCCAGGTGATTGCGTGGGGCCCACATGTGTACAGGTAGGACAGCATGTACATAGTGCATCGATTTTCACTATCGCCAGTACCAATGTGTTTTCTCTATAATAATGAGGAGTTGGTAGCGCGTAAAAATTCTCAAGGAAGCTATTCGCGGGTCGATGTCATGAGGTAAGCAGGCGCGTCAGATGGCATCTAGTGGCGTTAGGAGGTCGAATGGGGTCAATATTTGCACGTGGATGAGTACGGACACAACGTGGGTGTTTTCTTGTGATAATTATGCAAAAAGTTCATCATGAGGACCATCTTTTGGGGCCACTTCACGTAGTGGTGGGATGCATTATGGGAAAAAGTTGAGTGCCAGGTGTGCGGATGGTTGTAGTAGGCTGACAAGTATGCACTGCGGGGTCAGTTTTTGGCCTGTTCGGGGTCCGTTTGAGGTCAACTAAAAGGCCAAGGGTGCCCAAGTGAAAAAGCTATGTGTGGGAACTAAAAAACCTGAGAGAAGACCAGAAAAAACGTGGAGAAGGGAGGAGGAACAGCCACAATTGAGTTTTTACTGTTTTTGGAGCCTGTTTGGCCGTAAACTGCTCATCCGAGGTCGGATTTGAGCACTGTGACATTGTAGACTAGGATTTTGGGCCGTTCCGAACGCGATGGCGCTGTCCATTTTGCCAAATTCTTCACTGTTTTTCTGTTGTTTTGGCTGTGTAAGTTTCTCCTATGAGCGAAGATTCTGCTCCAATTTGTGATTGTATCTGGCATATTTTACCCATATTTTGTGAGTTATTTGCCCCATTGGTGTTGGCCCAAGATCAATTGTATCTAAACATCAGAAATTCTCCTCTTTTGAGCTCATTTTTTTGGATGTCTCTCTCTCTCTCTCTCTCTCTCTCTCTCTCTCTCTCTCTCTCTCTCTCTCTCTCTCTCTCTCTCTCTCTCTCTGTGTGTGTGTGTGTGTGTGTGTGTGTGGAGCGGGAAAGTGGGGAATCTCTCTCTTCTCACTCCATCTGTGTGTTTCCTGTCTCGGCCAGGCGGGTTGTGTAAGCCGAGTGGTGCCCCATAGTGTGTGTGTGTGTGTGTGTGTGTGTGTGTGTGTGTGTGTGTGTGTGTGTGTGTGTGTGTGTGTGTGTGTGTGTGTGTGTGTGTGTCATCCCAAGAGTGTGTGTCAGGTCATTATAGAGGCGTTGTGCATGTTTCCATCACTCTCTCAACGTGAAGCATCGTCATCCCTTCCAGAGATGACACATGCTATTTCAAGATTATCTAAGAAATCCAAAGCATCTTTCTCCACCTTACCCATGAAGGTTGGGAAGGAAACGTTTTCCATTGCAAAACACGATTTTCAAACTCTTTTTGTCCCCTTTTTTCTATTAAAAAAAAAAACACAAGTAGCTTAGCGGCTTATAGCGGCTTCTTACAAGGTTGGGTGGATAGATCAAAACAAGATGAAAATTGAAATGTTAAAGGAGTGATGGTAATTCAACACGGGGAGATAATGGGATTTTGGGATTTTGCTGGTAGAAGTTCTTCCTATCTACATATATATGTACGTGCATGTGT
This sequence comes from Adiantum capillus-veneris, assembly GCF_014529385.1. NCBI lineage: Eukaryota > Viridiplantae > Streptophyta > Polypodiopsida > Polypodiales > Pteridaceae > Adiantum > Adiantum capillus-veneris. The sequence continues at coordinate 10,862 of NW_028221426.1, read as the reverse complement.
TTTAAAAATCTAAACAAAAAAGCGGTTGGTCTATTATCCACGATGCACAGAGTGTAGAGCTCTCACTTATACCCTTACCATGCCGGTGTTGACAAGTCGGCACATCCACAGGAGGTCATCACCCTTCATAGGCTCCACCTTCCCTTCATTGCTCAGCACGGATGGAGTGAAGGCAACGTGTTTGACCACTCTTAGCCTTTTAGCCAGCAACAATTGCAAGTAGTTACTGTAATCGGCTCGTTGCATGAATTCCACACCATTTAATTGTAGTTGGTCGTCTCCGGTCCATTGGGTTTCACTTGTGGTAGAGAGTTTTTTCAGGATGAGTTGCACAAGGAGAGGAGGAAGGCCCTCTACCCGCCTTCCAAAACAACAAGGATAGTAGCCAAACCACTCCTCTCTAGGGTATGGGAACCTCCTTATCACCTCCGCTTCGGGGTTGTCAAAGTGAACTAGCAACACTCGCATACGCACCACGAATCGATAGGCGATCTTCTGCAGCTTTGCCTCGGATGACCTTCTTTTTGGTAGCATAGGCACGATTCTACTTTCTAGAGCCAAAATCGAAGCACTCACGTGACCAAGTGCTTCTTCTTCCTTGGGAGTCATGTGATTTAGGACTGGGCTAGCCCTCCTTTTTCCTTGGCACAAGAAGCCCCTTTGGGTTACTTAGGAGCAGAGGCTACACTTTTATTTTTAGATTCCTTGGGAAAGAGAGGCTTCACTAACCTCTTTCCTTCCTTAATATGGATGATTTCTTTGCGGTGGATGTCGATGCAGAGGATTTATGCTTCTCCTTTACTTTTGTTGATGGAACTCATTGATAGAGTGCAGTGGTGGGTGACAACAATAAGAGAAGCCTGTTGCCCTCCCTCTGGTGGCTCTTGATTTACAATTAGAATGAGAGTTGTGAGATAGAGAACTTACTTCCTCAATGTTGACAACGGTGTATTCCGGCAACAACACTTCGATCAAGTTTGTTAGTGCTTCTTCAATTTCTTCCTCCTCCATTCTCCAATCGGAGAATTCCCGCAGCCACTCGTCCATGGTCGACAACATGCATCGTTTTCAGCACAAGCGCAAAACGGACCATAGCGGCCTCTATGCCAGGACCGTACACGTCGAACTCGTCATGGGGAGTGAACAAGGGGCACCACCTAGATTTGAGCGGCTAGGATGCGAACAACAACAATTCAAATAACACTAACACACACACACACACACACACACACACACAGACGAAGATGAAGACGTAGATGATGAAATCCCTCGGGATGTGATGACAAACTTAATTCAAGGTGGTATTTACAGAAACCTTCATTTCGACGAGATGGAGACCGTGGTGATGAGAGAGAGAGAGATAGAGGGAGAGAGAGAAACTATAATACATTCTCTAGGGAAAATTCACGTGTGTGGAGATCCTTCTCCTATGCGTAGCAACCCTTGGAGTCAGTGTGTGTGCATGGCTTCCCTCTCAAGTGTTGACCCTCCCCCCCCCCCCCCCCCCCCCCCCCTCCCCTTAGATAGTGACCTCTTAGTGTTCTTTTATAGGTGTAGGTTGCATTAGTTTACCATAAAGTGATTACGTTTAGGGCCCTAAGCTAGAGAGACAAAGTAGGCAGCCGCGGGTCCCGGATAGTTGACTGATGCTTTGTTTTGAGAGAAATTAGAAAATGATACTCTCCTAGGTGGGCCTTTGTGACCATCACCTAGGGAGAGGTGGAATATACAAATGATTTTTTTACAAGGTTTGACTTGAAAACGGAAAAATAGATTACCCTACGGATGTTTACTGAGGAGATGCGTCGTAGACAAGATGCCCGTGAATCATAGGCTTTTCTGGTGAGTTGGTGTAGCGCACTCGTCAACTTTGGTGCCGGATAGGGCATCCCTTTGGCATCTTTCTTTGAATTGTGGTCGTCATCGCGTGTTTTTGGTCCTTTTGTCGATGCGTCGTCGTCCGTTTTTGTTGTTTTTTTTTGCTTCCGTGCATGCCGTGTATGTGGGTTGTTGGTGCGTATGGTGTATGTGATCATGCATGTGGGTATATATGTATGTGCTTGTTGGTGTGTGTGTGTGTGTGTGTATGGAAAGAGGGAGAGAAGGCTAAATTTACTAAACGATAGAGATATGGTGAGAGAGGGAGATTATGGATTTGTGAGAGGGTGAGTGTAAGTGTACGTGTGTGTGTGTGTGTGTGTGTGTGTGTGTGTGTGTGTGTGTGTGTGTGTGTGTGTGTGTGTGTGTGTGAGTATCGAAAAGGAGAGAGACAGATAAATTTGTGCTACCTACTGCCGACACAAGAACAGAGAGAGAGAGAGAGAGAGAGAGAGAGAGAGAGAGAGCTTGTCTTGTGGTGATAATGGAGGAGAGAGAGAGGGAGGGTGCTAAGAAAGAGGGAGAGAGAGAGACGAGGGTTGTGCCAAGGATGGCGACCGCCCCTATCAGCGCATGAGCAGGGTGGTAAATTGCAAGTGTATGCACTAAAATCAAGTGCGTGCGCACTTAAAATGAGTGTGTGTATGCTTAATTTTAGGTGTGTGCACTATTTTTCCCTTGTGTGTACACTTAAAAAACAATGTGTACATAATGATTTTGTAAATGTGATGAATGATTTGCATTTTGGTCATGCCCAATTAGACATTTGTGAATTTAATTTGCAATTTTGACGTGATTAACCCTTGTGTGTGTGCACCTAAAAGTTGGTAAAAACGACCAATTATAATATGTGTGTGTGTGTGTGTGTGTGTGTGTGTGTGTGTGTGTGTGTGTGCGCGCACACCTAAAAAGTGCTTAAAGTGTAGTTACTGTGTATAATGGGTAGTTGCTGTGTTTTTTAGCTCAAAACAGGGATTTACAAACTTAGATTGCATCAATTTTTGACCTAAAATTACTAGTTTAATTGCCTAGCTTTGATTTTTATTGTCCGAACTAATTGGGATTGAATCAATGTGGTAATTTTAATTTGATTTGACTACCACTACAAGAGGTACTTAAAAGTAGCGACGCTCGGGGTGCGACGCTCAAATCTGGAAAACGACGGTGTCGCTATATGCGTCGCTAAGTTACTTGTAACTTAGCGACGCCGTCAAGGTTAAAAAAAATAACCGAGAGCGTCCGAAAACTCAGATCTCAGATCTGAGTTTTCGACGCGCGCTCAAGCAAGCAAGGTAAGGCGCGCTCTCCCTCTCTCTCTCTCTTTCTTCTCCACACACACACACACACACACACACACACACACACGAGGAGAGGAAGGAGAGCCAGGTATGCTCCTTCCCTCTCCTCACTCTCATGTTCCGTTCCCGTCTTTCTCTCTCCCTCTCTCTCTCTCTCTCACACACACACACATACATTGTGTTTTTGAGAGAGAGGAGAGAGAGAGAGAGAGGAGAGAGAGAGAGAGAGAGAGCACAAGCATAAACAAAAAAATGCACACACACATGCATAAACAAAGAATGCACACACACATTGAGAGAGGAAAAGAGAGAGAGAGCATGCATAAACCAAGAACGCACACACACATTCATAAACAAAGAATGCACACACACATTGAGAGAGAGAGAGAGAGAGATAGAAAGAGAAAGATATAAAACAAAGAGAGAGAGAGAGAGAAGAAGAAGAAGAAGAGAGTCTTAACATCGTAGGAAACTATCCCAAGAGACCTTAAAGATCTAGTCGATAGGAGTTGAACTCAAGACCTGTTATTCATGAGTGAAATGGCATAACCAATCTATCACACTTTGGTGATAGAAAAGAGAGTTGAATTTAACGTCGTAGGAAACTAATTAAAAAGACCTAAAGATCTAGCTGACGAGGAGTTGAACTCAAGACCTAGCCTGTTATTCAAGAGGGAAATGGCTAACCAATCTACCACACTTGGGTGATAGAAAGGTTATACCATTTTTCTCTTTTTATTGGCACACACACACCCATACACACACACACACACACACACACAAGAAGAAGAGAGTTTTAACATCGTAGGAAACTATCCCGAAAGACGTTAAAGATTAGGTTAGATGTAGTTATTTATGTTAATTAGATTAGATTTAGGTTTATTTTAGTTAGATTTATGTTTGATTAGATTTAGGTTTATTTAGGTTAAATTTAGATTTAAGTTATATTAGATTAGATTTAGGTTTATTTATGTTAGATTTAGATTTACGTTATATTAGATTAGATTTAGGTTTATTTACGTTATTTACCTGTTACTGAAGAGGGAAATGGCATAACCAATCTACCACACTTGGGTGATAGAAAGGTTATACCATTTTCTTCTTTTAATCGTTTAAGATAAGGTTTAGGGTTTAGGGTTTCGTGTAGGCGCAACTCAGAGAGCCGCCGACGCTTGTCAAAAATGGTGAGTCTCTCTCTCTCTCTCTCTCTCTCTCTCTCTCTCTCTCTCTCTCACACACACACACACACACACACACACACACACAGCATTGTCGCTGCATCACCTGGGGAAAGAATGAAATATCAGCAAGCAGGGACAAAAGAGAAGTCAAAGCAGCATGCGCCAAGAAGAGGGCACTCATGGAGAGCTGCTCCAAGCTCTAAGGAGAGTCAGACGGCTTCGCGGAAGTTCCAAAAGACATGCAAGCAAGCAAGCGGGTCCACACAAGAACTACTGCACAGCTACATAACTTTCGAAAGTGCCATGCGCAAGATCTTGACTGATGGGAGTAGAAATTTTTCAAGCGTTGATCGCTTTGTTCTCAGATTAATTCTGCTGGGAGAGACCACCTCCCTAATGGGCAAACTGGAGAAAGCTTACAGATTGTGAGAGGAGGAGCACTCTAGATCTCGCATTGCAGCTCTAAAAGCTGAGAAGAAGATTTTGGTATGTCTTTTACCCTTCAATGGAGCGAATCACCACATGTTCAATTAGGTTAGATTTAAGATAAGATTTTGGATTGAGTTTTTATATTAGAGTCTAACTTCGAGATTACGGTAAAAAAATTAGAGTTAGACGAACGGTGAAAAGATCTACTGTGAAAATATGTTAAGATGTTGTGAAATGCTACAGCTAGAGAAGAGTCAAAGTGGTTTTGTCCACTACATGCAGTATCATGTAGACGTGGGTTGTACCCACAAATATAGGCATTGACCAATAAAGACGAGATTATAACCCGATGGTTCTGATCTCCGTGCACCTCTAGACCAAGGTGTGCGGGGATTGGACATGACTAGAGAATGTGAGGTAGTTTATAGTGTGAACAAAGAGAGAGAGAGAGAGAGAGAGAGAGAGAGAGAGAGATAAAAGATAAAGAATGCCAATAGAAGATTAAATTTTTTGTCCAGGTTCTAAGATTTTTACCCTCATTATGAGTAGTGACGAGGATGTGGGGCCGTCCAACCGAAACACCTATCTCTCAAAGACGATCTTATGTCCTTGTAATCAATGCAAGCATGTTGTGCGACGGACAAGACGCGTTTCTTTGCAGCACGTTCGTGAATTTGGCGAGTTCAATCCAATTATAACTCGTCGGACTCTGACGCTGGCCTACACGCAGGAATCTTGTAACCCAATAGACGTGTTCGCAGGAGCTTTGGTCAAGCAGCATATGTGAGGCCACAAGATGTAGCCTTATACAGCTCGGGGGATGATCATACAAACCACATTCCCAACAAGGCAATGTTTGAGCCCGAGATTGATGAAATGATTGAGACGTTCATGGATTCAGAAAGGCTTATCTATGATGATATGAAAAGTGAAGCCGATACGCCATTGTATAATGGAGCACGTGTGTCTAGATTGAAAGCGCTCTTGGTTCTTCTCAACATGCAGACAAAGTAATGATCTGACAAATTTTTACACAATTGTACCGTATTTTTATGTTGTGTACATTGCTCAAAGAGCCCATACTACCAACTGATAATGTGATGCCATATTCCCGAGAGGAAGCAAGAAAGATTTTGCGAAACTTGGGGATGGATTACAATTCGATCCACGCTTGTCCTAATGACTGCATTCTTTTCAGAGGGGAATACATAGACATGGAGAAGTAGATCTCCACGGAACAAAAATTCCGCAAAAGGTTTTGTGACATTTTCCTTTGCTTCCTCGCATCAAGCATTTCTTCGAATGTAAGTCCATGGCCGCCCTAGCATCATGGCATGACGAGAATAAATCTTCGGATTGTGTGCTATGGATTCCTGCAGATTGTGCAGCCTGGAAACATATAGATGGAACATGGTCGGATTTTTCCAGGGAAGCTCAAAATTTGCGCTTAGGCCTAGCTATGGATGGCGTAAATCCATTTGGTCAAAGATCAACATCTTACAGTGTATGGTCCGTTGTCATCGTCAACTACAACATTACCCTGTGGTTGACTACGAAGAAGGGGCACCTATGGCTAATCTTGATTGTGCCAGGGCGATATAAAGTGAAGAATATGGATGTGTATCTTTGTCCACTATTGGAAGAGCTACAACAACTGGGTGGATATGAGCCAACACACAGGTCGACAGAATGCTTTGATCAGAGGCATTCTAATGTGGACCATGCATGACTATCCCGGACTAGCAGAATGCTCAAGTTATTTACACTCCTCACTCAAACACTATAAATCTTGGTTTTTCTCAAGCTTATCTATTATCATGTGTATACATGCAGGGCTTCAAACAAGCGGATACAGAGCATGTGTCACATGTGGACCTAGACTGAATGCACGTAGGGCGCCCCCATTGAAGAAGCAAATCTACGAAGGTCATCAAGCGTATCTTCTAGAGAATCATGTGTTACGTGACGGCTTTTTGGGACGAGAGCCACCGAGAATGTCTGCACAAGCATGGTTAGAGCAGAAGGAGATGTGTGATGACGGATTGCCCCCAGGGATGAAGAGACTATCTCTATGGTACGAGTTACCATACTGGCCCCGACTCATAATCAATCACTTGCTCGATCCAATGCACATATTCAAGAATGTGGGTAATCTACTATGGGACCATCTGACCAGCAAGAAAGATACTTTGGGAGCCACGGTTGACCTTAGAAATGTGGATCGTATGGAGCAATATTGGCCGCAAACAGCGTCCGATGGATCGATAAAACTCCCAAAGCACCATGGATTTTCACAGGATTCCAAGAACGCAAAGTAAAAGAGACCATTCAATCTTTGCGGACCCCCACTGGCGTAATGCACTCGCTCCGAACGTGTTTTACTAAATAAGGAAAGCTTACCGGTTTGAAGTCACACGACTGGCATAAAATGTGTCAGGTATGTTCATAGTGGAATATATCATAGTGGGAATTGTGTAACAAATTTGTGTGTGGACTTTAACATCATTGCTGCACATATTTTGCAGTTTATTTTACCGGTTGCCATTGAGGGATGTTTGTCTCTCGAAGTCCGTAACACAATCTACAAACTTGCGAAGCTGGTGCAATGGATCTCACAAAAGGAGATCAACGTAGACTCCATACCATTCGCCAAACTAAACACTACGGAGGTTGTGTGCATGTTTGAGAAACATTTTCCTACTACCATGCTAACCATTTAGGTGCATCTTCTTGTTCATATAGTTGATGAGGTGGAAATAGCTGGCACAGTACATTCCAGATGGATGTTCTTCTTAGAGTGTTTCATGAAAATGCTCAAGGGATATGTGCGTCAGAAGGCACGTCCAGAGGGTAGCATGGCAGAAGATCGGCTAGTATCAGAGTCCCTAGTGTACATTGAAGAGTGGCTAGACGGATTTGATAAAGCCCGGGACATGCTATGGAGAACCATAGATGATGAGCGCATATCTGGGATTGTCATGTGCAATCTCGGTGTTGAGAAGAAGATGACGAAAGATCTAGAGGCTAAAATCAACAAATTTTGCATGCTTCACAATCAAGTGATGCAAAAGTGGATTTCACAATATGAGGATGCAAAGCAAGAGCGACAAAGGGCACGAATCGAATGGAGACGGGGAAGACGACCCCCGATGCACTATCCGACGGGTCTGGAGAGTCTACCAACATTCATGAGCTTAAGATGGTTGCACAACCAATTGAAAAGTGCACAACAATGCGGTGAAGAAGTGACTGAGGAAGTGTGGGGAGTACTCTCGGGGTTGCACGACCAAGGTAAGTTTGCAATGTACGACTAGTGACTTTCTAGATGTTTGAACGGCCACTCATAATCTTTGTTCGTTGTAGTATAAGTCATACATAGTAGCATGGTGTAAAGGTCGACATTTTAGGGTGGAACGGATCGACAAAAAGCGTTTTACTCAAGATTGTGGAATCATAGCAAAATTTGAATAGTCTAGTCGACGACGGTCCACTAATGCAGATCCTATGGTGGAGGAACTCACTTACTTCAGCATGCTACAAGAGATTTTGAGGATTGATTATAGAGGATTTTTGTCGACTTGTTCGACATGTAATGGTTCAAGATAATCATGGAGGGTCGCAACTCTACTGTGCGTAGAGGAGAGTCTGGTTTTCTTGAGGTGGATTCAACTAAGAAATGGACTGACCTAAGAGACACTTTCGTACTACTTGAGCATTGTGAACAAGTAAGTATGTAAATAGTTAACATCCCCTTTTAGAAGTTATGTGCTTGAAAGCTCTCATGTAAGTTATATGGCTCTGACAGGTGATATTTCATTCTACAAAGTCTTCATCAAACTAGTGGTACGTCATAGAGGTAGCCCCTCGTAGTGAACGGACATATGAAGGCTACCATGTGCCAATCACAGCGGCATCAATGGAGGAGATCGGAGAAGATGCTCAATCAGAAGCCGCTTAGGTGGTGCCAGACGAGCATCAAGATGCTGCTACTCTCTATGGGGTGCATGCAGAGGATCTACAAAATGAAACGGAGGACATCTGTTTAACGAAGAGCTCTATATAGATATAGGAAGTTATGCTGAGCTATGCGAAGATGAGAGAGAGATTCTTAAAGCCATAAATATTGTATTTGAACAATTTTGCTCCGTGTTGTAAAAACTCTAGCTCTCTAAGTACCTTCCATGTTGTATAATGCTCTTTTGATTTTGCACTCACATCTTTTGATTGAAAATTCTGAGTTATCGACTTGCCTCTTCCATCACTCAAGTTGGATAGAAGAAGAACGCGTCATTGCGTCATTGTATTTATATGCGTCATTGCGTCATTGTATTTAATGGTCTTTGCGTCCACTCCAGGTACGTTACTCTAGGGTATGTTCTCACAAGTAGGGACGACGAGCACCTCCTCCTCTCTCTCTCTCTCTCTCTCTCTCTCTCTCTCTCTCTCTCTCTCTTCTCTCTTTCTCTCTCTCTCTTCTCCTCTCTCTCGCTCTCTCTCTCTCTCTCTCTCTCTCTCTATCTATCTACTTTTCCATGTTTTCTACTCCATTCATTCAATATAAGTTTAAATGTTCGTGTGTTTAAGGCAAGTATGGATGATGAGGAGTTTCTTTCTTCTTTGTCACCCCAGCAAAGACAGTGGTACGTGGAGCGTCATCGCTCTGGCGCACCATCATGCGTTCCTACTCCATCTGCATCTCCCTCTGTTTCGGAGCATTCGTCGTGCTCTGAAGCTTTGGTGTCACCGAGATTATCTTCACACTCGTCTAGGCACCGGAGCTCTAGTGGTGGCAGTGGTGGTTTTTGTGGAGATGCCGCCACCGATGCCTCCACACCGCCTCGTGTTCGACGAGGCTCTTTATCCTCCCCTTCTTTGCCTGCCCCCACACCAGCCACAACATCGCCATCTACGCCAGGTTTTGGGCGGCTGATTGTTCCTAGAAGCTACAACCACTACCTACTCCTCCGGGAGCCACCCCCACTCCACACTCCTTGCTTCGGGCCCAGACTCCGGTGGAGACACCTGACGTCCAGACCCCCATCGACATGCGCTAGAGACTCCTGTCGGGACACCCAGGTTCATGTGTCATCGGCGAGAGGGCTTGCCTTACTCCTTCGACTTCAGCAGCGGCATCATCATGGATGATGACGACAAGAAGGTGATCTCGCGCATGCAGTGGTCTTTGCTCTCAGGGTGTTTAGACACTACATACTGAGGCGGTCGGGGTGGGCAACAAGAAGAGTGTCCTCTAAGCACCCTTCTAGGCTCCCGTGCTGCTCAATTAGGTTGGGGTTGGACAAACAACACACAAACAACCTCACACCCTACACAAATTTGGGACACCACCTAGTTTTGGATGCGAACTAGGACGCGTAAGAGAGAGAGAGAGAGAGAGAGAGAGAGAGAGAGAGAGAGAGAGAGAGAGAGAGAGAGAGAGAGAGTGCTCGGGCTGCTTTGAAATGTATCGGCAATGATCAAGCAAACACAATTATATATGTAAGAAAGAGAGAGAAGGGGGAGGGGGTGCTTGTTGCATTAATACCTTCTTACAAATCTGTCATGACCAATCAAAGTGAGATTAGTATTTGTTCAACATAGCTTGAGTAAAGTACACCACAACACATCACAAGAAAAACCACTCCAATCACTGTCTTAAGTTCAGGGGAGTCCTCTCCACCCTGTCGCCCTCTTACAGTATGTGGGATTTATGGCTAAATTGATGACAACACCCAGAGACAAGCTATCAAGAACTAAAATAAAACACCAAGACACTTACACATCATTGTTGTCCATTACTTCACGTTGGAAGAGAGACAAAGTATCCAAGCTTAGTCCAAATCCACCCTCCTTGATTCAGCAAATGTTGGGCTTACACTAGTAAGAGAAATGATAGATTTCCTACCCTCATTCAAGATTTCCTACCCTCAATTGAATGATCACTCTCTCTTACAATGTCATAGATCTCCCTTGCTAATCACCCCTAATACAATACATGCATATGCATAAGACAATGAGCTTCCACTCAAGAGCTTTCTAGAGAGGTTGAGCTTGGCTTCTCAAGCTATAGCATAGTGCT